>NC_081418.1:107069789-107369789 GCF_949786415.1 Peromyscus eremicus | reverse complement strand
AGAATGTAAATAGATCCATACTTATTACCCTGCACAAAACTCAAGTCCAAGTGGATCAATGACCTCAACATAAAACCAGATACACAGAACCTGATAGAAGAGAAAGTAGGGAATAGCCTCAAATGCATTGTCATAGGAAAAGATATTCTGAACATAACATCATTAGCATAGGCACTAAGAACAATAATTAATAAATGGGACCTCTTGAAACTGAAAAGCTCTGTAAGGCAAAGGATACCATCATTTGGACAAAGTAGCAGCCCACAGAATGAAGAAAGGTTGTTATCAAATCCACATTTGATAGAGGACTAATATCCAAAATATATAAACAACTCAAGGAATTGGATACCAAAAAATCAAAATCAAAAACAAACAAAAACAAAAACAAATAATCCAGTTAAAAATTGGGTGCAGATCTAAACAGAGACTTCTCAATATAGGAAACTCAAATGATTGAGAAACACTTAAAGAAATGTTCAGGGCTGGAGAGATGGCTCAGTGGTTAAGAGCATTGGCTGCTCTTCCAGAAAACCAGGGTTCAATTCCCAGCACCCACATGGCAGCTCACAACTATCTATAACTCTGGTTCCATGGGCTCTGATACCAATGCACATAAAATAAAGTTAAATAAATAGATAATATACTATTTTAAAAAAGAATGTTCAACATCCTTGGCCCTTAGGGAAATGCAAATCAAAACTTTGAAATTCCACCTTATACCTGTAAGAATGGCTAAGATCAGTAACACAAGTGACAGATCATGCTGGTGAGAATGTGGAGCAAGGGGAACACTCCTCCATTGCTGGTTGGAGTGCAGACTTGTATAGCCATTATGGAAATGAATGTGGCAGTTCCTCAGAAGGTTAGGAATTAATCTGACTCAAGATCCAACTATACCACTCTTGGGCATATACCTAAAGGACATTCCATCCTACCTCAAGGACACTTGCTCAACCATGTTTATTGCTATTTTATTCATAATAGCCGGAAACTGGAAATAGCCTTGATGTCCCTCAACAGAATGGATAAAGAAAATGTGGTACATTTACACAGTAGAGTATTATTCAGCTATTTAAAAATGACATCATGAAATTTGTAGGCAAGTGGATGGAACTAGGGGGAAAAAACATCCTGAGTGAGGAAACCCATACTCAGAAAGACAAATATGACATATATTCACTTATATGTGGATATTAGTCATTAAGTAAACAACCAAGCTACAACCCATAGACTCAGAGAGGTTAGGTATAGAGAAAGGGTCTAGGGTGTACACATGGGTCTCCCTGGGAGAGGGAAATAGAAATAGATTTTATGGTTGGACTGGGTACAGGTGGGGATGGGAATGGGAGGATCAGGTGAAGAAGTGGAAGAAAGTTAAAGTAGAGGGAGATAATGAGAGGAGAGATACCTGGAATTGAGGGGCATTTGAGGGATATTATGAAAACAGAGTGCAGTGGAAACTTCCTAAAATATATGAAGGTTGTCCTCATGAGGTCTCCTAATAATGGGGATATGGAGCCTTAACTAGCCATCTCTTATTACCAAATGAGGCTTCCAGTATCAGTGCTGGGTTACAGTCTATTGAGTTGGCCAAGGGGGTCTCACAAAATTCCCCAAATAACCCAGACTGTTGTTGAGACAATGAGTTACTCTCTGCAAACTGACAGCAGGGCCCTATTGCTGAAGACCACACACACACACACACACACACACACACACACACACACACACAATTCACTGAACACAGAAAAATCCAGCTGGAGCCTACATGGAGCCTTCCCCCTTATATTCTAGTCTCTTTGGTGTGGGAAGGTACTCTGAAGGTTATTTAAAAAAAAAACATAGACACTAACCCAGCCCCAAAACTGTTGGCCTAATCTGTCCTGCCTGATAGATATGCTAGGGCAATGGTGGCATAGAACTTGTTGGAGTAGCCAACCAATATCTGATTTGACTTAAGGTCCACTCCATGAGATAGAACCCATACCTGACACTGGTTGGGTGACCAAGAACAAGAGACTAGATAATCCAGTGATCTAGGATAAAAAGAAATGACTGCAGGTCTAAAACCAAAAGTATCAATAAAATGACTCCTAGTGATATTTTTCTATACTCATAGATCAGTGCCTTTTTAAGTTATCATCAAAGAAGCTTCCTCTAGCAGCAGATGGAAACAGATATAGAAACTCACAGCCAGATATTAAGCAGAGAGGGAGAGAACCATTAGAACACACAGCTCTAAATGGGATGTCTCCATCAAATCACTCCCCTCAGAGATCAGGGAATTTTATGAAAGAAGATGCAGAAAGAGTGTAAGAACCAGAGAGGGTGAAACATACAAGGAGAACTTGGCCCTATGAATCAACTAAACAAGGTGCATATAAATTCACAGAGGCTGAAGCAGCAAGTATAGGGCCTACATGGGTCTGTACCAGGTCCTCTGCATATATATTATAGCTTTCAGCTTAGTATTTTTATGGGACTCCCAAGTATGAGAATGAGTGGGTCTCTGACTCTTGTATCTTCTCTTGGGACTCTTTTCCTCCTATTAGGTTGCTTTGTCTAGCCTTGATGTGATGATTTTTTATTTATCTTATTATATTTTATTTTGTCATATTTGCTTATAACCTCCTAGAAGCCTATTCTTTTCTAATGAGAGACATAAAGGGAGTGGATCTTGATTGGGAGGGCAGATAGGTAGGAACTGGGAGGAGTAAAGAGAGGGAAAACTATAATCAAGATACATTGTATGAGAAAAGAATTATTTTTAATAAAAGGTAAAGAAAGAAAAAAGGAAGGAAGGAATAAAGACCCCAAAAATATATAGGTAAATCAAAATAAAGTTCTAAAATATGTTCAAGTAACCAATATAAATATAGAAAAAGGAAAACAGAGACATTGAAAAGAGAATTAAGCATTAATATATCAATATTTACTCTGAGCCAAATTGTCCAAACATATCTATTAAAGGATAGGTACTTGAAGAATGAACTAAAAATACAACCCATATGTATTCTGTCTATAATGAACTTCTCCAAAGTTATGTTATAGGGATGCTTAATGTAAAAACAAAAATTTCTTTGCAAATATCAGTCATACTATGTTATAAATCAACTCAAAGTGGAATATAGCCCCAAATGTAAAGGCTGAAATTGGAGCCAGCTATGGTAGCACACACTTGTCATCACAGTACTTGGGAGGTTGAAGAAGGAGGGCCAGGAGTTCAAGGTCATCCTTGGCTGCACAGTAAATAAATAAATCTTTGTGACCTTGAGTATGACATCAAAAGCAAATACTAAATCATCAAAACAAAAGTAGATAAATTAGACGTCACTAAGACTTTCATGCTTCAGAGGACACACCCAGGAATGTAAGAACACAATCTACAAAACATTGGGAAATATTTACAAACCATAAATTTGTAAGGGATGTTCATTCAGAAAATATAAAAGACCCCTATATCTCAATAAATGACTAATTTTAAAACGAGCAAAAGATTTGAATAAATGTAATAAATAATTCAATTTTAAAACAAGCAAAAAGATTAGAATAGACTTTTACCCAAACAGCAAATACTATTGGTTAATAGACATATAAAAAATGTTCAACATTGTTAGCAGTTTAAAAAAATCCACATGAAATCCACAATAAGTAAATGATATTAGTCCTTTGAAAATTTCATACAATGTGTTTAGATCATATTTATCCACCTTTCAACTCTTTCCAGATCCACCCACCCCTTCCCCATCTACCCAACTTTTTGTCTATTTTTATCCATATATCAAGACAAATTTGTGCTGCTCAAATATTCTTGGACCTGTGGTCTTCCAGTGGAGCATGGTCAACTTAGCAGTGGCTTTACTCTTACAGAAAATTGGCCCTCCATCTTCCAGAAGCTGACAACTACCAGTATCTGCACCATTAGGAATAGAATTTCATGCTCAACTCCTCTCTCCATGCTGGAATTTGGTCTGGCTTGGGTTAGCACAGCTCTTGTCCATGCTGTCCCAACCATGCTGCTGGTGCATATGTGCAACTACCCTGCTATGCACAGAAGACACTGTTGCCTTGTGCTCTTTCCATGCCCTCTTTCACAATGATGCTCTAGCTTTGGGAGAAGGGGATGTGATGTACATATCCCATCCAGAACTGAACACTGTGCAGTCTCATATTTCCGTGCCTTGGCCAGTTGTGGTGTCTGTTAATCACTAGATACTGCAAACAGAAGCTTCTCTGACGAGGGTTGAAAGACATATTGATCTATGGGTGTAGCAATAAATCATTAGCAGTTGGTTTAATATGATGTCCATTTAGTAATAAGTACCTTTGATACCTACTAAGACAGCTCAACAAAAAACAAAATGACAAGCACAGGTAGAAGGTGCAGAAAGTGAGAACTCATATGCATTGTTGGTGAGATTGTGAAGTGCTGAAGCCACTTTGAATTGTGTGATACAGAAGTTCCAATACTAGATATAGAAGGCAAAATGGCAATATCTTCACATAAAAACTTCTGCATTGGTGTTCACACTACTATTATTTCTAATAGCCCAAAGAGACAACTTAATATCCAACAACTAAAGCATAGATAAATAAAACAGTGCTGCTATACAAAGGAGTGTGTTTGGCCAGGGAGAGTAAGCACTGATGCTTGATACAACATGAGCTGTGAACACATTGTGCTCTGGGAAAGAGGGCAGTCACAAATGGTCATGTACTGCATGGTTCCAGTTTCCTTGGAGCATTACAAGCAGAGTTGGCATAGTCACAGAGATATAAAGTAGAGTAGTAACATCCAAGGGCCAGTGTTGTGGAATATAATTTAAGATGTATTATATTGGTTTATGCTGTGGAAGATTTGTTACAAAGATGAGTTGCATTCTTTTATGTTGCATTTGTTTAACTCTGTGAAGTTTGTTACTTTGCCTGCCTAAAACACCTGATTGGTCTAATAAGGAGCTGAACGGAGTTTAACCAAGAAAAACTGCCATGCATAGAAGAGGGTGTTACTTATAATAAAAGTCTCAGTTCATGAAGAAGACAGAAGGACCCTAAACATGAAGGCACCAAACATCATAAGCACAGAATATGTGATGCAAAATCTAATAGACCTGGGGAAATAGAGAGACAATCACCCAATCACCGGTGAGAACTGCATCCTTCTTTCAATCATTGGTAGAACAGCTGTATAATAAGAAACAAACATATAAAACTGTACCATCAATGGAAAGGAATCAATATATATAGAACATGCCACACAATTACCTCAGAATGCAAGCACTGCCAAGGACATATTTTGAACACAGGACAATTATAGAACATAAACAATCCTGGACTATTATCTGTGCCAAAACACAGATCTCAAAAATTTTAAAACAATTGAAGTCACAGAATTATGTTCTTCAAGTAGAAAGGAATAAACAACAGATCAGGAAAACCTCTCCCCATTCTTATAGTAACCAACATACCTCTAATTATTTTGTGGGATTAGAACAGATTAAATACCTCAAATCTGTAATCTTCCACTATAGGAAGCTGGAAAAAATGAGAGTGAGAAGGGGGAGGGAATATAAGCTAGAAATCAATGAAATTGAAATTGAAAATAACAGATGAAAAGTCAATGAACTCACAAAATTCTTGGTCACTGTGAACTACTCTGTACCACAGAACAGGGCACAGTAGCAAAGGGGATCACTCCATATCTGTAATGGCAGGTCGTCCATAGCCATACCACCCTGTATGCACACAGTTTCTTCTAACGGTAGGCCATGCATGCTTCCATCCATCTAAGATCTGGGAAATGACAAGATTACAAAATGGAGAGGATACTCATGCTTTCTAGGTGTTAGGGTTGATGAGAGGTGAGAATAAGTAGCGGTATCATTAGGGGGAAACTATGCCCTTGGAATCATTTTGTACCCTTATAGTGATAGTGAGCACACATATTATGGTGATATTTTATTTGTGCTGAAATGTGATTTTATTTGTATGTTAATAAACAAAGTTGCCTGGAGATCAGGGGTAAAAGCGAGCCATTAAGAGGAAGTCTGGCGGTGATAGCACATGCCCTTAATCTGATCACATGGCAGGCAGAGTCTCTGTGTGGTGAAAAACACAGCCAAGCATGGTGACCCTAGTCTTTAATCCCAGTACTAACCATAGAGACCAGGAGGTCTGTATTGGCAGGCAGTGATGAGGAAGTCATGTGGCTGGGCTCAGACTCAATGAGAAGGCAGAACAGGAAAGCAATAAAACACAAGACACACAGGAAGATGGTCTCTCTCAAGGGAAGGATGGCAGCGAGTGATAAGCTAAAGGTAGTCTTGGCTCTTTGCTGGTGCTCTGATCTCTTGGGCTTTTAACTCTGTATTTGGCTCTGTAGTTCTTATTTAATAAGACTGTTTAGAATTTCGTCTACAACATATGACAAATGGTGTAGAACTATACTCACACATTTCTCCAGTCTCTCTTTTCTTGTTTTCTCACTCAAAACTTATGTGCAGTGGCGTTGAGGAAAGAGCCCTCTCTATAGTATCCATGTGACTTCTTGAGAATCTAGTTATTTTTAAATAAGAAGTTTCAAAAAAAGCTAGATAAATTTGTTTTTAAAAATCTTTCCCGTATTTGGCATGTTTATTATCTGTAAGTGCCCACTTATGAATACTTGGGTTGAATACTTATTGAAAATGAGAGAAGGTATCAGGAGGCATGTTGCCAAGTTCTGGTATCATCCACACTTCACCTTGGTGACTAGGGAAATACATTAACCTCCACATGGCTCTGCAGACTATTTACAGGGTTGGCACTTTGTGCTTTTGCACCTGCTGTGTGAGAAGGGAAGAGAAGGGTGCCTCACCTCCTCAGACCCACAGAGTGCGTGAGACGATCAAGCAATCCATTATGATGTGTTATCATGACTTGCACATAGTAAATGCTTGCTCGATTTAATTGGATTGACTCGCAGTCAAAGGTTGTGTGTAAATTATTAAGAAATGTACAACAGAGGGTAGTGCTGGGCTGTGTTTGTGGGACATAATTAATCCAGACTGCGGGAGCCTCTGCAGAACTGAGTGTGAGGAACTGCCTTAGTGAGCTGTTCAAACCACATGCAAATGCAGTGTCGGTGAGGATGGTGTGAGGATGCTCTGCACTATCCACAGGGCTCCCAATTACTGCAGTACCTGTAGTAGATACTTTACTGTTAAGATACCCTTTCCTAGAGTGAGTCATTCACTTCCTGTTTGCTATGGGTGGTGGGGTTGGTAGATGACATTTAACTTCTAAAGAGAATTCTCACCAAAGAAAGTGAGCTTTGCCTGGAAGGTCACTCCCAGCAGTAGGAGCCACCCACAACAAATGCCTGACACAGATAGCAAAAGTTCTATCCCTTGCTGTGAAATGAGCCCAAGGCTGTTTTGTCATTTATACTTCAAGTGCCTCCTGGGGCCAGGGTACAACTAGGGGCCAGCTGGCACCATCCTTTGCTGGGCACCTTGCCACCCATCTTTCCTCTGGCCCTGGCTCTTTCTTCCATTATTGAGAGCTCAGTCATTTGCATACTCCTGCATCCCTGTCGCAGGGTCTGCTCAATTCAGATTTCTAGTGGTGTCACTGAAGTGGACTGCATTTTGAGTACGGGACTGGTGGGGAAATAGGATTGCAGCTAAAACACTGTGGTGGTTTGAATGAAAATGGCCTCCATAGGCTCCTAGAGAGTGGCACCATTAGGAGGTATGGCATTGCTGGAGCAAATATGTCATTGGGGGTGGGCTTTGAGGTCTCACATGTTCAAGCCAAGCCCAATGTCTCACTCTCTTCCTGCTGATCCAGATGTAGAACTCTCAGCTATCTCTCAGGCACCATGTCTGCCTGTGTGCCACCATGCTTCCCACCATGACAATAACTGACTAAATGTCTGAACTGTAAGCTAGCCCCAATTAAATGTTTCCTTATAAGAGTTGTCATTGTCATAGTGTTGCTTCACAGCAATAGAAACCCTAACTAAGACGACACATGATGCCAATATATCTCCATATCAGAGCAACAAAAAATTCTGGTATTAAGTGTATGCCAAATACTGTAATTATCCATGTGAAATCCACGTGTAACTGGGCATCTGGTGTTTTTCTCAGCTAGATCAGAAATTCTTTGTGGGTAGGCTAGTGGTTGATAGCTAGTCAAAGGTGTTCTTCCCAGAAGCAACAACTTTGGGGATTTCTTAGAAAAGCCAACTCCTAGGCCTCATCTTGCTTCTGTTGAGTTATACTCTACATTTAGACAAAACTCCAGATAGCCCCCATGCACACGTAACACTGAGGAGGCAACTGGCTAAAGGGGTGGGCACTGGAAAGGATCTTCACAGCCCATATCCTCATCTCCAGCAGTTGTTTCCTTTTAAGACTGTGTGTGCAGGACTGTCACAAATCTTAAGTATTCAAAGAAAGCTGGGGTTGTATTTTTACAGAGAACCCCTTCATACATAGATGGCAGTAACCATTTCAGTATATCTTAAATACTTAGTGAACCAAACAAGCATGTGAACTAACTCAGTGTGTGAGCCACTATTTGTTACCATTAGTCTCAAGCCATTCTTACAGACAGGGTAACATAATGAGTGGAAATTACTGAGCTCTCCCCACAATGATGAGAACCATACCTAGGTTAGTTAAATCTATAATGTTGAGTGAGCAGTTCCTAAAGTATGCCTTGTCCATACATTCAGAGGGTGGTGTGGTTTAATGTGAAATGTCCCACAGGCATTGAGGTTTTAAAGTATTTTTATAAAGACTTACTTATTTTTATTTTTTAATATGTATGTTTGGCCTGCATGTGTGTAAGTGCACTACATATGTGCAGTATCTATGGATTCCAGAAGAAGGTATCAGTTAACCTGGAACTGGAGTCACAGAAGGCTGTGAGCTACACAATGTGGGTACTAGGAACCAAACTCAGGTCCTTCATAAGAGCAGCAAGTGCCTGTCTCCAGCCTCTAGCCTTGAAGGTTTATTGATTGATTGATTGACTCATTCATTCATTTATACAAATGCAATGTCCTGTAGGCTAGACTATACGTGGCTTATCTTTTAAAAATACAGTTTTATATAAAATAAAATACATCATTAATTAAAATACTTAATTTCCCCCTTCCCTTTCCTCTCTCCAGCCCCTCCCATGTCCCCTCCCTCCAACCTCTCCCACACCCTCTCTCCACTTTCAAATTAATACACACCCCATTTACAATATAGCATCAAAGACAATAAAATATCTTAGAATAAACCTAACCAAGGAGGTGAAAGGCTTCTTTCACATAGTAAAAACTTCAAATTTCTGAAGAAACAAATCAGGAAAGACATTAGAAAATGGAAAAGTATCTTGTGTTCTTGGATTAGTAAAATTAATATTGAGAAAATGACCATCCTACTAAAAGAAATTTGCAGATTCAGTGAAATCTCAATCAAAATGTCCCCAAAATTCTTCACAAAATTATGAAAAAAAATCCCTAAAATTCATATGGATCCCCCCCCCAAAAAAAACCTAGATAGCCTACATAATCCTGAGTAAAAAAAATATTGAAGAGGTCTAACTTAACATTAGTGCAGCCATGACAGGCTGCAGACTAACAATACTGGGACTAGGCCTCACCATTACAATAACCAGGAAAAGTCACAAACTGTACCCTGCAGGGGACCAATAAGAACTGAGATAAATAAGTACTAGATGCTCTAGAACATAAGGGATAGCTTACATCACTTGTATATAAGTTGTCAATTTCCTGCAGCAACACCAGTACCAATCCCTGTTTGACAAGACTTCTGCTACCTCACTCCTGCCCAATCAGGAGCTCAACCCCTATCTGAATCTGGAATTCCCCTACACCTTCATTCTTTACTCCTTAAAAACCCTGCCATAACTGAGTTCAGTGCTCTCCCTATCCAACTGCTGTGTTAGAATGGACAGGAAGACCAAGCTTGAGCTTGCAATAAAGGCTCCTTGCTTTTGCATATGAACTTGGACTCCTAATGGTCTCTGGGGAGCTCATGATGAGGGCATAACAAATATAATACAAAAAGAATTGCCATTCCAGACTTCAAGATATGACTACAGTAATAAAAACCAAAATGATGCTGTTTCAAAAAGGCACATAGTCCAATGTCATAAAACAGACTCAAACATTAGCACATGTAATTACAACCATATGATATTCGACAAAGAAGACAAAAGACACATGAAGAAAAGACAGCAAGCATCTTAAACAATGGTGCTGGGAAAACTGGATGTCCACATGCAAAATGAAATTAGACCCCTATCTATCACATTTCACAAAGGCTAACTCCAAATGTATCAAAACCTCAATTCAAAACCTGAAATGTCAAAACTGCCAAAAGAAGACTTGGGCAAAACCCTATAAAATATAAGTGCAGCTAAGGATTTTATGAACAGGACTCCATTTGCCTAGGAATTAAGGCCAACAATTGACAAAGTGGGGCTCCATAAAACTAAAAGGCGTCTGTGTATGCAGCTCAGGAAACAATCAAAGAGGAAGCCCACAGAGTGGGAGACAATCTTTGCCAGCTGTACACCTGACAGAGGACCAATATCCAAAATACACAAAGAAGTCAAAAAACAAACAGTCAAGGAAACAATTGACCCAGTTAAAAACTGGGCTAGGGATCAAAGAGTTCTCAGTAGAAGAAATAATATGGCTAAAAAATACCTCCAAAAAAGGTTCATTATCTTTAGCAATTAGGAAAGTGCAAATTAAAACAACTCTGAGATTTTTGTTTCCCCCTAGTCAGAATGGCTAAGATCAATAAAACAAATGATAACAAATGCTGGGGAGGTTGTGGGGAAATGAGGAGTCCTCATTCACTGTGTAAGTTGATACAGCCACTCTGGAAAATAGTAAGGAGAATCATCAAAAATTGAAAATAAATCTACCTTATACCACTCCTTGGTATATGCCCAAAGGATTCGACATCCTACTACAGAGATAACTTGATCAGCCATGTTTATTTTGGCTTTATTCACAATAGTTAGGAGCTGGAGACAACCTAAATGTTCTTCAACAGATAAAGGGATAATGAAAATATGGTACTATTATACACTGTAGAATACTACTGAGTCATGAAGAAAAATGAAATTGTGAAATTTGAAGGTACATGGACCTAGAAAAGATTATATTGAGTGGCATAACCCAGATCCAGAAAGACAAACACCACATGTTCTCTCTTATCTGTGGCTCCTAGCTCACATCTTTCATTTGCACTGTTTCTGTTTTTTCCTGAGCTGAATCCACCATCTGAGTTTCACATTGCCTTTTCATTTTTGGACAAGCCTAAGGATCATTCCGAGTCTAGAAATATAGACTTGATGCTATCTTCTTCTCTTTAGCCGTATGAGTTCAGGATTTTACAGTCTCACCAAATTAATTTCAATTGTCTAGGACTCGTCCCCACTGCAATATAATGTATGAAAATATAGTTGCTCCGTCAACCTCAGGTAATTGCTCACACTCATTCCTATATGACCAAGTTCAGTCACTCAGAGACTCACATCATTGATGAAGCAGAGAGGCTCTGCCCTGGCTGCTCAGGATACCCTGTATGTCCACTGTGGGAAACACTTCAGTGTGGGGTGGGCAGTAATGGTAGAGGGTAGTCCCTTCTTCCTGGTAAGGTTGGAACTCCCTCACCCCAGTACTTAGCCCAACTGGACAGACTGGTTTAGTTGGCTGAGTAAATTATCCTCAGCAATGCTTGACCCTGGCTTATGGGGAAAGAATGGCCTTCACTTCTGTTTTAGCCATGTTTACAAGTACTATTAAATCTTTCAAAGTTCCAGAAAAGACTGTGCTTATAGCTATTGGAGTTGAACAGATTTCCTTTAACTTGGTTGTTTTGGAATTTGAAAGTTTGAATTCTATTCATCCATATGTTCATGCTTACTAAATTTTTAAGTTTTCAATTACAGGGAATGTAATTTATATGTTAGGCAACTATGTCAGTTTGATAGGGACAATGGGAATTTGATCATTGGCAATTTTTTTATTTGCTTCCTGAATTTTCTCTAGGCAATTCCTTGCAAAGAGAAAAGAGTATTTAAAGTTATAATAGCAGGACATGGTAAAAATATTTTGTCCACTTAAAATATGATTGACCATGAGAAATCTTGTTTTCTCATATACTGATATAAAATAATTGTTCCAGCTATAAAAGACTTTAATAACATCAGCCTGCAGTGCTTTCACCTTTTACAAGCTTGTTATGACTTGTTTTGTGAAGTAGATAGAGTGGATAGAATCAGCCTGCAAGTTCTTCTGCAATGAATGTAGCACTTGGGGATGAATTGACAACTATCATTGTTACTTAAGAGGTCCTAAAGAGATAACATTGCTTTCAGAAAGATTTAACTCACTCTCAGAGGAAAAAAAATTGCCTCACACAATCACAAATTAATGATATGTATATCTAGACAGTTGGAGCAAGCTTTATGACTGCAGTATGAGAGGCTCTTTTCTTCAGTTTCTCCTTATGAATGTTTAATATAAGTACACATTTATCTTTAGGTGAAGAAAAAGAAAACCCGTGTTTCTGGAACATGAAAAAAAGCCAAGCACAGTTTTCCCCTGAAACTGTATGGTGATATTTTATTTGTACTGAAATGTGATTTTATTTGTATGTTAATAAATAAAATTGCCTGGGGGTCAGAGCTAATAGCAAGCCATAGCAGAAGCCAGGCGGTGGTGGCGTACGCCTTTAATCCCAGCTCTTGGGAGGCAGAGCTAGGCGGATCTCTGTGTGTTCAAGGATACAGCCAACATGGAGACACACGCCTTTAATCTCAATACCAACCATAGAAGACCTGGAGGTCTGTACAAACAGGCAGTGACAAGGCAGTCATGTGGTTGGGTTTACAACCAATGAGAAGGCAGAACAGAAAGTCTATATAAAGACAAACACACAGGAAGTAGGTCTCTTGGCTGGAGAGGATAGCTGAAGCAAGAAGGGTAAGGCTCTTAGCTCTGACCTCTTGGGCTTTCATCTTTGCATTGGCTCTGTGTTTCTTATTTAATAAGATGGTTGGTTACTTCTACAACTGATCTTCATCTCTGCATTCCTGCAGCCTTTATCTATAAAAGCTATGCTGTAATGTGTTCATGTATTCATTTAAGAAATATTTATGGAGGACCTATAGAAGTTAGATATAACAGCAATCAAGGCAGATATCATCCCTGCCTTGGGGATACTGGCATTGTTATAAAGAGATGGACAAAGAAAAGAAATGACATAAACAAAATATAGCCACTCCTGAAATTGAGGTTCCATATCTATGGAGTCAATACACTGGGTGATAAAAGGACAAGAGATAGTTGAAGTTGGAACTGAATATATATATATAACCTAGAAATGATCAGAATACATGGGCAGCCATGTGGAGAGTATATGGAAATACAGGAGTTTATAGAAGGAACTTGAATTTCTGGGTTTCCATATCAAGGAGGTCCTGGAACCGACTCCTTGTGGATCTTGAAAGATGTCTTTAAGTGTAGATTTTGGTAAATACAGCAAAGCACATGACTAAGCAATAGGAGAAATAGCCTAAATACTGTAGTTGATAAGAGAGTGTGGTATTTTAGCCTATCACAGAGAAAACCAGCAGGGCGAAGAATGGCCTAGCAGAGGGAACAGGAGAGAAACTGATGGCTGCTATGGAATGTATCTGTGCTACGGCTGGCTTCTCTCATGAGAAATGACACAGGACAGGAACAGGAGTCAAGTCGGAGATGGGTGGCTCTGACTTTCAGTGGGTGGATTTATTCTAAATGTAATGGTAAACCATAGGAGGTTTTTTTTTTTTTAAGTTAGATCAATGTAATCTGATTGTTCTTGTACTTCATGGAAGACAGCTTAAAAGATGCTAAGCATGGAGAGAGAACCTTAACATTTTTACTTTAAGAAACTAGGAATTCTATATAGAGCCTTCCTCCCTACATTGAGTAGCTTTGGTATAAGGAGGTACTCGGTGTTAGGATCCTGCCCTCACTCCTCAGGGTCTTGCGTCTTATGTCATCAGTGGGGGCTGGTGACTATCCCACAATCTGCACACTAAAAAAGCCGAATGTAGCCAGGCGGTGGTGGCACACGCCTTTAATCCCAGCACTCAGGAGGCAGAGCCAGGCGGATCTCTGTGAGTTCGAGGCCAGCCTGGGCTACCAAGTGAGTTCCAGGAAAAGGCGCAAAGCTACACAGAGAAACCCTGTCTCGAAAAACCAAAAAAAAAAAAAAAAAAAAAAAAAAAGCCGAATGTGAACCCCACCCTCTCTCTCTCTCTGTTCCCTCTCTGCTCTCTGCTCTGCTCTGCCCCCTCCCCCCCAGGCCTGGCTCCCCTCTCTCTCCCCCTCGTTTTCCCTCCTAATAAAGCTCTCTGTAACTCTGGTAGTCGTGGCCGTGGCCCATTGCTTTTCCGCTGGTAACCAGCACCGTTTGCCTATCACTCTGTACACCATCAAAAGAGAAACATAAACACCACGCCAGCCACAAACCTTTATCTACAGTGGTGTAGTACATGCAACATATGCTAGTGCAGTGGTGGCACAAAGCTTGAGGGAGTCACCAACCACTAACTGATTTGCTTACGACCCACTACACAAGATGGAACCCATTCCTGACACTGCTTGAGTGACAGCCTGAGACTAGATAGCCCGGGGACCCAAGGTAAAACCAAATAATACTGGCCTTAAAAAAAAACAAAAAAACAAAAAAACGGAGTGAATAAAAATGACTCTTAATGCAATTCTATTATATTCATAGATTGGTGCCTGTTCAGTCATTGTCAGAGAAGCTTCCTCCTGCAGCAGATGGGAACAAATGCAAAGGCCTACAGCCAGATGTTACACAAAGAATGAGAGACCTTGGAACACTCAGCCCTAAATGGGATGTCTCCATTAAATCCCTTCCTTCAGACCTCAGGGAACCCCGTGGAAGATGCAGAAAGAGTTGCAGAGTCACCAAGCAAACAAGGCCCTCTAAGTGAACCTGAGCGAAGCTCATATGAACTTACAGAGATTGAATCAGCATGCACAGGGAGGGCCTGCACGGGTCTGCATCAGGTCCTCTGCTTTTCCGTTACGGCTTCCAGTTTACTGTTTTTACAGGATTCCTGAGTGTGCGAATGCGTGGGTCTCTGATTCTTATGTCTTCTCCCGGGCTCTATCCTTTCTTTTAGTTCATCCCATTCAACAATCGCTGTGATGGTTTTTTATCTTAGCTTATTATGCTTGGTTATATTTTTAAAGAAAGAATAAAAGATGCTGGTAGCAAAAAAAGAAACAGAAAGAAGGGAGGAAAGAAATAATAAAAGGTAAAGGAAGCATTCATGGGTGATGATCTGAGCTAGGATGGAGGGACAACTCGGTGTCATTTGTTGGAAGAGAAAATTGACAGTTGGTGGTCTGGGTGGCTGAAAGCTGACAAAGGGGAGCAAAGATGACTCCTGTTCCTGGCTTAAGCATCCATGCGGATGCCTCTTGATAACCTGTGCATACCATCTCTATAGATCACATTACATCAAGTGATGCTGAAACATAAGCCTCCTGACTACTCCCTTTATCTTGTGCCTCCCCAGTTCTAACTGCATCATGGCTATGGACTACTATGTTATGTGGCCCTATCTGCTCTGCAGATAATGTTGATATCAGCAATTAAAAAAGAAGGGGGAAAATAACCTTTTCAAAACAGTTTATTGCTTATGTTCAGTTGATGTGACGAAGAACACTTGTTGTGGAAAAATGAACAGTGGGCATGATATAAAGCTTTCTTTCAAGTCTGCATTGTGTGGTCCATCTTCCACTCTGAAAGGCTGGCAGCAGATGGCAGGAGGGCTCTCACGTTTATTTACAATGTAGCACTGTGGACTTAGGTTTTATACAAACCAGTAGAGAGCTGTCCCTGCTGAATCAATCTCTCTCACTTCTTGAACATCTAAATTTAAAAAGAATGCCTTCTACCCAAAATTCCTCTCAGCACCTGCTGATTACATCTTATAAAACCAAATTCTCACAAGGTGGACTTTTCAAAGGACCGATTTTCTGTGACAATGTGAGACATTCAGGAATTAATGGAAAAAAAATAAAGCAATGCCTGTCTGGTTTCTATGCATCATGGTCTTACTTCTGCATAAATTCTCACAGGTCAACTCAAAAACAAAACAGTTCAGGGTCAAAATCTCATCTAGTCACTTAGATTAAAAACTAATTTCTCTAAAGTATATCCTAGATGAAGCTTTTTCATGCAAATAAATAGCAAGGGTTTATCCTCTCTTCCTTTATTACTTGGGCATGTCATGAATTTGAAGAGAACATTTTGTTCTGTATTCTCATTACGTGCATTATCTGGAAAAATCTATTCCTTGCATACTTATCATTAGAAGCTTCTCTGAGAGTGAGGTTCCATCACTGGGCTCGTCACGGCTGCTCATCGTAATATTGACAGTTTAATCTTTTTGTTTCATACAAGATTAAAAGTCACATGATATCCATTTCTTTATAGCTCGGATGGTGAATCCAATTGCCCTCAATCCGTAGCTAAGTACCGTCTCCATCCTAAGATGAGCTCCATTTGCCCAAATATACTAGGTAATTATCTACCGTTAAGGGGAAATACTTGGCTGATGAGAAGACTCAAGAAAACAGATTTTCCTAAAAGATGTTTACCCACAGCTAAGAGGCTAAGCAAGAGTAATATGCGATACCATTTCTCCCAGCTAAACAGACAGACCAGGATCACCTCTCACTCTCCTGCTTTGGTGTTTGGAAGACATCATTCCATTTGGTCATTTGGTTTATTGGCTGTTGAAACATGTCAGCTACCTTTGAAATAAAATGGCTTTTCAAAGCTCTTTATTGGATCTCAAGATGTGTCCATAAAGAGAAAGAATAAATAAATAAACAGATGGCATTTGGACACAAAGAAAAATAGCCTTCACTCAAAAACTATTTATTAAAATGATAGTACAATGCACTTGGCCTGTGAGGCGGCAAGTCACAAATAAGAAATATGGGGACCCGAGGAGCTGTTGGAATTTAAATTATGTGGCAGCTTTCCATCAGAAATGCAACAGTAATTTAGAGTTGTGCTCTTCTGGCAGATTTATTTGTCAGTAAACAAACAAAAGGACTTTTCTTGACAGCAGTGGCAGCTTCAAGAACAGAATCACACAGATTGGAGGGGATGCTGGGGGATTTATGTTGCTTATTCCTTGCTCAGCATATGAGCATATTACACCCCTGCCTCTATTCCTATCAAGAGCCAACTTCCTATGAATGAGTACCTGGGCATCCCATCCCATTGGCATCCCAGAATGCCACAGGTTGGAAGAGCTGCATCATAGTCACCGGGAAGGGGAAATCTGTTCTCAGTCTCTACAAACCAGTGAAATTTCTAGTTAGTGTGCAGGTCCTGGGTGCTAATTTCACAACTGAGATGTGCCAAGGACAATTTTAAGAGCCATGCCATATTGCCTGCCTGAGTTAAGTTTCTGTTGTCCAGTATTGAGCCACTAACCAGAAACTTTTGACATGCCTGAACAAGTCCTGACTTATTAGAAAATAACTTAACATTTCCTTATCTTTCTGCTACAGTGACCATTAGTAACAATGTTTTGTGGTTAGGTTGCTTGGTTGGGTTGCTTGGCAACTCAACAGTCCCCTGATCTTTTCCCAAAGAAAGTTTCCTGGTCTGCTTACTATAAAACCCACCTGAGAAAAATAAAATTTTGCAGCTTGATCAGAATACTGTCTTGCTGTCAATTCTTTGTGTTTCTTGTCCCGCCATTCGCCATTCCCCCTTCTAGGGTCTCTGCTGAAGGTCCCACTGGCCAGGACAGAGATGGTGGGCCTGGAAGCATCTTGAGTCAAAAGCATTTCTGTACAACTACTTGGCTCAGGTTTTGAACTCAGAGCTTTGCAGGGTTGTTCTGAATATTGGGGAACTGTTGTTTGTGTTTTTCAAGGGGTGCTGGATAGCTTCCCTGCTGCTCTATCGGGTTTTCTTCAACTCTATGCCCTGGTCTGAGAATGAGCAGTGTGGCTTCCTTCCCCATTTTCGTCAACATTGTGCAGCTACTGTGGGAAGCATGAGATTTTAGGAAGTTTTATTGAAGCCCTAGGTTTTATTTCATGTGTGTGTGTGTGTGTGTGTGTGTGTGTGTGTGTGTGTGCAGGTCCTCACCCCATACCTGGTTCTCCTGTTATCATTAGGCAGTGCATATACCAGACTAGCGGATCCATGAGTTTCCGGGGACTTTACTGTGTCCTCTCTCCCATTGTAGGAGCCCTGGGGCATCTAGCTTTTCATGGGTTCTAGAGTCCTAAATTCAGTTCCGTATACTCCTGTGGCCCAATGAATCATCTTCCTAGATGGAAGTCTCAGCCTTTTCACCAAGACGGCTTAGGTAGGAGTTTAGGCTGTGGCAGGCTGGCCACCCAGTTCTCTTTGCACAGAGGTAATTCATGGCTCAAGAATAACTGCCGAATGGTGCCCGTGTAACTAACTGATCTCTGTGCACAGTGCCACTGACACTTGATGGTGGGACCCACTAAATTCACCTGCTGGCAGTGACCAGTGGTGATTGGTGATGATCAAACTGGAAGATGATTTAAAGCCCTTTGGCTTCCTGTTTTCAAATGGATGGTGAAGCAGGAAATCCCAGAGGCTCCTAAGTGCTTTTTTAAGGTGCTGTTGGTCGTCAGCACGTGCTTCCTCTACTCCAACACAAGTGAGGGCACATACCCAGTCCATTGTCAAGGAAGTGCTTTGATTATTGTTGTCTGCAGTGACCTCAAAGCCCAGTTGGTTAAATGTCTTGAAATTTCAGACTTGTTCCAGGAAGAAACGTGATAATGAATATCCACTTATGGATTGGGGATGTAGCTCAGTCAGCAAGAAAGCTTGCTGCACCTACACATTAAGCTGAGTGTATCCATGTGTATCTGTATTGTCCAGTGATTGGTGTTGAGGGGGCAGGAGGATCAATGGTGGTCACTGGCTGTCAGCCTAGCTAAAAAACAATGGACTCCAACTCAGTAAAAAACTTTGTTTTGAGAGAATAAGGTAAAGTGTTAGTGGATTTCCTTTGACCTCCTTGTGTACCCATGCATATGAACACCTTCATACACATGTACACACAAACACGCATGCACGTACGCACACACATGGTAAATAAATAGACTGATTTGTGTCTTCAAAAGGAGCAATCGATAACCTTCCATAATTACTTGATGGACAGCTCAAACTCCTGAATTAAAGATCAGCTCCAGCTGATGAAGTTTACTTACACAAACATTGAGAAGCCATGCAACTTTTACTTCCCATTGAGATCAAAAGCAAGCAATCCAAACTAACTATTTGGAAAATGAAAAAAAGTCTTGGCAACCTCTAACTCAAACATGGAGATCGATTCTTTCCAGAACGTTCTATTCTCTGTTAGGATCGAAGGGGTGATTTTTGACATGAATTCCAACTAGAAAAATAAAAGATTATTCAACCAGGTTTTTATAGCTGCCCCAGACTTTGGGCACAGTTGGATATTAGTTGTTTTTTTTTTTGGATGATAATCAGCCCACAGCACTGGTAGGTCACCCATGGACTTGGGAGGAGTTGGCGGAGGGTTGTTTGAATTGAAATTTGCTCTGTTGATATGGTAATAGAAGTTTCTGACAATGAGTTCTTGTGGGCAGATAGAAGTGCTGACTTTGATAACAGGAAAGGATATTGTGATAGTTAGCTCTGTCACTTGACACAACCCAGAATCACCTGGGAAGAGAGTAAATAGAAACTGTGGAAATACACAATCCATCAGTTTTTGTTTTTGTTTTTTTTTTTAATTTTTATTTTGCAATACAATTAAGTTCTACATACAGGCACAGATTCCCTTGTTCTCCCCCCTCCCGCCCCCCCTCACCTTCCCCCCAGCCCGCCCCCCATTCCAATCTCCTCCAGGGCAAAGCCTTCCCCACAGACTGAGATCAACCTGGTGGACTCAGTCCAGGTAGGTCCAGTCCCCTCCTCCCAGGCCGAAGATACCCCCACAACAGACTGCTGGCAATGGTCGAGAGACAGTCCGAATTGACCTACTCTGGTGATGGGATGGCCAAACACCCTAATTGTCGTGCTAGAAACCTCATCCCACTACTGAGGGATCTGGATGCAGAAATCCATCAGTTTTTAACTGTATGCCATTCTCATGATGAAATTGTATGCCATCCCACTGCGTCCAGTCTAGGAGTACTCCTTTGTCCAATGTGTCCATACTGTGGGTGCTGCCTGTGTATCAGCCACTCCACAGCCCCGTGGCTTATCAGATTAACTGCCATGAAACTGCCAAACAAGAGCATGAATCTGTGTGAGGTTGGCTGCCCTACCTTAAACTGCAAAAGTTGTAACCACAGTGATGAGTGCTTAATTAAAAGGGAAGGATCACTGAGCTCGTACAGCAGGGGAAACTGCATTATATGACACTATCCATGGTTCCAGGTAGCTCCTGGATTTGGAGGATGGTACCCCTGTGGATAAGGTGGAGACTACTGTACCCAATTCTGCACCCAAGGTTTTATATTTTCTGCCTTCAAGACTCCCTCCTCATGGCCAGCCCCTAAATAACGAAGGCTAACATCTGGCCAAGCCTTGAATAGCATAAAATCTTGATACTCGGGGCACAGGAAATATGCACAGATGATGAGTGAACCAGAGTGTGGTTCCGTTAGTGAGCTACAAACCTACAGAGAAGTATATTTCTTCAGCCTTGCCTATTTTTGTTTGTTTCTAAGTTTTCGCTGCTTGTCTTCTCCTTGGCCTCTCTCCTTGCTGCTTGGGGCTTCTGGAAAGCTTTTCACCCATCATTCAGAATCAATAGCATATCTCTTTTTAATTCCCTCTTTGAAACTCAGGTTTTACTGTAGTGGCAAGACCAATTGAAATAAAGGATATGCAATTACCTAATATTTACTAAACGGAGTGCTGAATTAGCTGTACCAGCAAAGTCCTGTTTCCATGGGGACCGTCTGGGTCATGGGGCTTTTAGCAGAGGCTCCAGGTTATTGTGATATTTGCTAAACAGTTGTCTGACTCACATGGAGCTCCTCTCTCCATCAATTCAAACTCCATCAGCCATGTTTCTAGGAATAGCTGTGTACATGTAAACGTCTGTGAATGGCTTCCAGCGTCCCAGCTTTCAGTGTCAAGACTGACATGACAAGAAGGAGAGAACTGAGCAGGTCAATAAGGAAAAGGCCAAGCATGGTGGGGTAATGCTGATGTCCAAGTTGGCACTGAAAATTACACAAGATATTGGAATTCTGACTACAGAGATGCACAGTGACAGGCACCTAATGAAAATGGAATGATAATAATAGAAAAGGGATTGCAAGAAAATTAAACTGTTGGGCTGGCAAGACTCAAATACAGATGAGATATAATAATATAAACACCAACCTCTGCTCACTGTCTAGCTGACCGTTCAGGTGGGCAGTGTGTAGCTTTCCTTCCCAACAGTTTGATTTCAGGGCTGGTTGCTTCTACCCTCCAGTGGAGAAAGCACAGTCTTCTCTGAGACTCTACAGGCGAGCTCTCCACACCACCTCTGTCTGAACAGAACTGGTTCTCATTAGAATGGAGGCTGGACACGGAAGAGCTGTGCGCAGCTTTTGAGTTAAGAGAAAAAATGGAAAGGGTAAAATACAAAAAGAAGACCTAACCGAGGGAGGAGCGCCTACACCCCGGGTTTATCATCTGAGAGATGAGGTTGGGAACATTGAACTGTGGGAATTCACTGCTGCAGGGAGTGGATGAGGCCAGCATGGATGAGATCTGCACATGGTGACTCTGCTCAACCACGGCCTGTTTACTTCCCCCCTTTTTAGCACACACAGTGTTAGGTTTCCTTACAGAATTTTCAAACCTATTTTACTGCTGTTTTTCTTCCTTTCCCTTCTTCTTGGCCCACGCCCTTCTCTCCCTGTATTCAGATCCTGGCGGCTTTCTTTCCATTTTCCTGCCGCATGTATCCTTATTTTCCTCCCTCCTCTTTCTCAACACCTCTTACTCCTATCTAATTTCATAGCCTCTACCCACTCTCACACACCCCCTATTTACACACATACAAACACACATATGAGAGAAAACATGCAATTTTGTTTTTCTGAGAGTGGCTCACTTAATATAATACTTTCCAAATCAACTCCTTTCGTTACAGATCTTATAATTTCACTTTTTTTGCAGCCATGTTTTATATATATATTCTATTTATTTGCTCATGGACATCTAGGCTGGTTATCTTCTCTTGCTATTATGAATAAATGCAGCAATAGACTTGGATGTGCAAGTGTCTCTGTGGTAGGATATAGAGCTCTTTGAGTGTGTGCTTAGGAGTCACAAGTGAAATTGAAAAGCTACTAGACAGCAAAAGAAACTATCTGTAGATAAAACAAATAGCCTATGATATGGGAGATATACCCATATCAGGTCTACCTTAGACAGGAGGTTGATATCTTGAATACATAAAGAGCAGCAAAAATTTAACATCAGAGGAACAGAATTGCCAATCAATAAATAGCCTGAAAAATGAAGAGACAATTCTCAAAATAAGAATCACAAATGGCCTATAAATATTACTTTTTAATGATCAATAACTGTAGCCATTAGGGAAATGCAAATGAAAGCTACTCTGAGATGCTGTTTCACTCCCATCAGAATAGCTACAATGGAGAAACACGTGCTAAGATATTGTGGTGAGAGGATGGGGAGAGAGGACGCCTTGTCCACTAACCGTAAACATGTAAACTAGTTTAGCCATCATGGAAATCAGTGGGGAGATTTTCCAAAGGATTATTTTCACTCATGGCACAAATATATCAGTGCCTCCTGAATTACTGTCTGCAGCAAAGACTCTATGCTAGATTCCTCCACCCCTTACCCTCAGAGCATCTCCATCTGGCTTCTTCAAAGTGTTCAAACACACTAAGTCATCACCCTTCATCCCTGACCTGATTTGGTATTTGGTTGGGTTGTTGTTGGCAGTATTTCTCAGGTGACAAATGGCACCCCTCCTTATTTAAACAATCCAGGAACCTAAACACCAATTGTTAATTTTCATTGACTCCATTCTACTTAATATGGACTTGAAAATACTCTGAATTAGGTCCAGATTTTCCTTATGTCTATGAAGAAGAAACATAAAATAAAAGCTGAGGTTGTTTTTATGGATTTCATGTTCTCCTACAACATACCTTCTGTCTGATACCTAGAGGCAACAAATAAATGTCCTTCCCTCAACTGTTGGCCTGAAGGAGTTAGAACAGAATGTCAGGTCCAAAAGAAACCTGGGACAAATGAATAACAGCCTATTAGCATACTAAAGTTCATGTTGGCCTCTAGGCTCTCTCAGCACACACCTGTTACAGAGTCCTGATGCTGGCATCCTGGCTCCTTTCGGCTCTTTTCACTCTGCTCCTTACCCTGAACTTCTCCAGCTCATGGGCTTCCCTTCCCCCAGCTGTTCAGTCCTTCATAACCCTGCCATTTCAGCTCCGTGCTCTCTTGGCGCTCTCTCTCTCTCTCTCTCTCTCTCTCTCTCTCTCTCTCTCTCTCTCTCTCTCTCTCTCTCCTCTTCTCTCCCTCTCCAGCTTTCCACTCCTCTCTCTCCTCTCGTGGCCCAGTTCAGTCTACTGGTCATGTTTAGTCTGCTACTTTCTCTGGCTGCTCTGGACTCTTCCAGATGCCTCTGACTGTGTGGACTCTCCCCCTTATCTACAATAAATCCCCTCAACCATACTTTCTCATTTCATGCACAGAGATGGCATACACAGGGGCTTGCCATATGAGAAATAGACACAGTTTTTGTTTGCATTAGCTTCCTTAAAAGCCAAAGGAAACTTAATAGACTTTAGAAGAAGGAAAAAAGAAAATGAAGTTGGAATGCCACTGTCTTGTCCCAAAATACACTTTACACTTATCAACAAAAAAGAACATGACTCTTAGAGATGTTTGTTATTGCCTTTTCATTTTCATTCAGTGACATATCTCACCCAGTGGACTGTTGGAGAATGTGCAACTAACTTGAGAGAATGTTCAGTGATGCTTCTATTTTGATTTTATCTGTCACATGAAAGAAATTCAATATGCAATCGACACTAATCTCCCATTTAGGACTTCTGTTAGAACTCCAACACATTAACTTTAAAATATATATAAATTGAATATGCTCACACTATTTCAGCTCAAGACATGTTAGAGATTATCAAGTTTATCAGTTCCATGTACAGGAGAAAGTGGGATAGAATTCTCCAAAGTCCTCTGCATGGAGACAACCAGAATCCAGAAGCAGATTTGGAGAGCTCTATCTTACCCCTTTCCTTGGTTACTGATATTCTCTTCCTACCTACTTTCCTTTAAACACATTTTAAACCAAAAAAGATTCTCTCACTAAATTTCTCTTGCTTAGTCAAATCCTTCTTTATAACACCTACTCATAACAAAATAGAAAAGAACTTTTACAAGGAATCCAGGAAGAAAATTATTGCATCTTGGCCATCTTTTCTCATTTTCCCTAATTGTCATCTACATCTTCTGTTTGGAATCTTCTCTTTATCTTGATTTTTTTCAAACCAATTGCTGCAGATTTTGTTATTAACAGTCTCTTGAATTCATTATCAGAATAATTAAGTATATTACTAAAAGCTTACATCATTCCTTGATAGTTCTAAACAGTAAGTTTTCATTTGAGGTTGAATCCAATAAAATTGGACCTCTTGGTAACTGGCTGCTAGCATTCTCTTTTTTTAAGGGGGGTTAAATTAATTATTAAAATAATGTTTTATTTGCCTGAATATTAACTGCTTGATTTTTAAAGCTAATTTACCTGGGTAGATGGCCTGCTGTTGCCTGTATATTGAAATTCAGAGTGCACACAGTAGATTCCAGCTTTGTTTAGTTCTTTTATGGATAGATGGATGCCACACACTACAGTAGCTTAGGTAGAATGTGCTCATATAAAGCCTCTGTAGCAAACACATATGAGTTAGTATTCTCTGCATATGTCACAGGAAAATGCAAGATCTCATAAATTATAGTGCTAACTCTGCATCAGGAAGCATAATTTATCAGAAATTGATATATATAATAAAGAAAATGTAAACTTTTTTAGGTTGAGGAACATTTTTCACTCTACCTTCCACATCTCAGCAAAGGTCACAGATTTAGAGCAGCAGACGGGTGGGATATTAGTACAGACTTACCTTTCCAACCAGAAAGGAGTTTTTCCAAGGCAGTTGGCAGTCTCCACTTGCAAAGGAATACTCAGCCCCTTGCTACTGTGGTTGATTCTAACATATTTGGCCCATGTTGTCAGTTGTAACATTGACATTGAGTGTCTCTGAGCATCAATCATTTTTTTTCAGAAGTGTTAGAAAAAGATATAATAAAACAATTTTTCTTTAGTGTGCAAGAAAATTAGCATTCTAAAATATTTAAGCTGCATGATTTGAACTTTGTGTTCACATTTATTTGTTCACATCTATTTGTTTATTTTTTGTTTGTTCATTTATTGTTTTCATGTTTGAGACAAAGCTTCATTGTATAGCCCAGGAGAGACTTGAACTCTGTAGAGCAAGCTAGTCTCAAACTCACAATCTTCCTGCCTTAGCCTTCCAAGTGCTATTACATACATACACTATTGTTCCTGGCCAACAACTTTAAATGAAATAAAGCAACCAGTTCTGGGATTGCTCAGACATCAGATGGATACAGCAACATTGGTTTGGATGTCTCCAGAGCTATCAGTCATTGGTTCTTGGTCTCCTTATTGCTGTTCCTTCAGAGCAACCTGGTTTCTGGTTGCTGTGACATTTAAACTACATAATATAGTTAATCTTGTGTACAGTCCGCCCTGAGCTCCCCATTGACTAATTCAGTTATTTCTCTAACACAATACAACTTTTCATGGTATGAAAGAAACTCAGGCTGATGATTATCTTCATGGTTTATCTCTTGGGCACCTACCTGACATTCTTTTCTCTGAGATCTTCAACCACTGCTGCAAAGAGGAGGTTGTGTCAGGTAAAGGGGTTAAATCAAATTATGCCCCAACGCTGGTACTGTATGGACTCAGGGACTCATGGTCCCTGTGCTCAAGGGACCTCAGTCTTGTGGTTACAAAGTAATGTTTTGAGGCACCAGCAAGTCCTAATTTTCTTGGCTTATTCTCTGCCTCACATTCCTTCTTCTCTACTCCTGAGTTCCTCAGAGGAACCCCACTTCCCTGCTTCACTTATTTCTTCATGGGCTTTATTTGGTGTCACGTGGCCCCAACAATCACTTAAATGTTATTAATAGACTTGAGTAGAGACTCCTGAAGCAGACATTGATGGCACTGACTATCCAAAGCCTGTATGCACTCACCATTCCCATGCAGGCTGACCAACAGGCTTTCAACTGTAAGCTACCATGTCCCCTCTACCTCAGAGATTTCTCTGGCCTGGGTACCACACTTAACTGGCACCTTTAAGGGCTACAAGTACAGAAAACTGAGAAGCTTTCTACAACAATGGACCTGAATTTCTAGATGAAAACTCTAGATTTCTCTCCTCGTAGTTGACAGTTTGCTGGAGCGTGGACTTGCATTTACCATGTCAAGCCACTATTTGTTATTAACTTCTGGGTGGATATATATGTGCACTCTGTGTTTGTATCCCTATCTATCTATCTATCTATCTATCTATCCATCTATTCATCTGTAAGCATATGTAGTTTTCATTCCAATATATATATATTTCATACAATTTTATATACTTATATATAATACATATAATAATTATATATAAATATATATTTTAACATCTCTGACTTCAGGGAGGTTTTTCTTCTTTTTTCCATACACTAATTATATATAATAATGGATTTCATAATAATATTTTATACATGTTTTGTTTTTGATTTTGCAACCCATGACATTTTATTAGAGTTTCTTATGGGACCCTGAGTAAGGGGTTAATTATAGGCACATGGAGTCCCTACCAGCTGTTACGCTAAGGAAAATATCTCTCTAACAATGACCATTAACTTGCCTTATAAATCTTCAGGGAAGGGTGTGGTCTTGTACTTCTCCTTTGTGAGGAATTTTGTAGTATAATTTCTAGCTCAATAATTATTCTGATTAGTTTAATAAAATCATCCAACATTTATACAACTCAAGAGCTAATACTCTGCTAGCATTTGCCAATATAGCAATATCGTATCTAACCAAACTCATTTTAGGACTATTCATCTGATTGGTCAGTTCCCATGCCATCAATCCTTCAGGCTGGGGTTGGCATTATAGCTGCCTGATTGTAACTACCTGAGGCCCTGATAATTCTCAGTCTTGCCTCATGTGCTGAGGGAACAGCCCTACTTGCTCAGCCAAGGCCCAAGATCATCAACATGTAGTAGAAATTGGGTCCAGGATTATAGCTCAATGGCAGAGTGTTCTTAGAGTGCTCAAGGCTCTGGGTGATGTCTCTAGCACCAGGCAGGAAACACAATACCAGGGGGGCATTCACTTTCCAGGTCGTAAAGAGAAGGGGAAGGATGAAGCTCTCACACATCTTTACACCTCCCGCAGTCTGGAGGCAGGATAGTTCTCAGGGGTATTACCATGCTTAGGTAATCTCATCCTCTCCTCCATCTCATGGAGACAGATCTTTTGTGTCTCATTGCCTTAGGATTTTCACAGGACTAAGAACAAAACTCCTTTTGATATCCTCTTATTTGTGTAAACACCTTAGCTTTCTGAATTTATTTATGCACTGGCAAAATATGGAACAAGAAGGCAATGACACTGAAATCTTTCTTGACCAAGAGTAGAACGATGCTCAACTTCAAGGGTCCTCAGTGGAATGGGATAGGTCAACGTGAGCTAATCCTGTAGCATCTACTCTCTGTCCCAGAGTCCAGGTCACACAGTCACACACCAAAGTCATTCCAAAGAATAAAGGGTGGACACATTCATTTGATTTAGGGAAATACATATTTTTTATTTAAAATGTGTGCTTTCCAATGAAAAAGTTATTAAAATATGGAAATGAATTTTTCCTCTTAAAAATATTTATTATTTTATGTGTATGAGTATTTTCTTACACATGTGTCTGTACATCATATGACTGTCTAGTACCCAAGGAGTCTAGAAGAGGGCATTGGATCCCTGGAACTGGAGTTACAGATTGTTGTGAGATGCTACACAGGTTCTGGAAACTGGACCTAGATCCCCCGGAAGGGCAGCTAGTGCTCTTAAGTGCTGAGCCATCTCTCTAGCCCTGAGTAGTTCTCTTTCTTAAGTGTGTGTGTGTGTGTGTGTGTGTGTGTGTGTGTGTGTGTGTGTTTATGTGTGTGTGGGAGGGGTGCCCACAGAAGGGAGTGTCAGATTTCCTGAAGCAGAAGTTACAGGTGGTTGTGAGCTGCCCAGTGTGGATGCTGGGACTGAAATCTAAACTATCCTCTGTGAATGCAGCAGCTGCTCTTGCCTGCTGAGCCATCTCTCCAACCTCTAGTAATAGGTATTTCTTAATCATTTTACTTTTAAAGTCAGAACATTACACATCAAACAGGCACATGGACCAAGTTCCTTTAAAAAGTTACTGTTCTCTTGTAATGAGCCCAGCACCCTGCACCAAGAACCTGCCATCCTAAAGAGATACTAACATTGCTTTGGGAGAGGGGCTTGCTTCCTTGTATTCCCTATGAGAGAATTCTCTCTTCATGTTCAATGAGATGCTAAGATCAAGGTCTGCAGGGTCAAAGTGATATAATACCATCCCTCGGTTTTGATGTGGAGAAAAGCTTTCAATGCCACGAGTCTGAGTATTATCCTATTACATTTGCAGATGCTTCAACCAGGGTTTGAACCTACTTGAGGATGGCTGCACCATATGAATAATGCCCCCAAAGAATTTAAAAGGGAAAATATGCACAATCTGACATAAAGATTTATGAGTTTTAGTGCAAAAACAATTCAGTGGGGGAGATTTTAAAAATTAATTTGTATTCTAGGCAACACAACATGGAGTATTTGAGGCATTTAAGAATTTTAAATATGAGAGTGTGCTGGATGGGGAAGCTATCCATGTGAAATATGTAACAGAGCTTAGAGTAGGTGGGCTCCCGCTCTCTTTGTCTCTCTGTGTCTTTGTCTCTGTCTCTCTGTGTCTCTGTCTCTGTCTGTGGTGTGTGTGTGTTTAAATGGAAAAATATATTGCAAAATTAAGTTTCACTTTGCTCCCACAAGAGTAATAAGAAACCAAAGGGCCAACCTTCATCTGGGCTAAAGAGCTCTGAATATGTAATGTCACAGCCACTTCCACAAGTTGAATACAAGCCACTGCTACCGTGCGTGTTTGTAAACAACTAAAAGACCCAGCTAATCTTGTACAATACACAAATGAGCCATCCTGGAGAATGCCAGTTGCCTGCTAATAGCTTTGGAAAATTGCTCTCAGGCACTAATTGAAACCATAAATCCTCATCATATTCAAAGCCTAACCACCGTAAGCCATTAGCTCTCATCTGTTCTTAATCTTCTTTTGGGTCACTTTCTTGTTGGATACTTCTCCCCACCCAGAGCAGCCACATTCGTTACCACAGTTGAGTACTGAGAAATTCCTGTTGGTGAGCTATATAACATCTCTGAGGGTGTCAACAGGGCTGCATGAGCGCCATAGCTACCCATTCCCCTTGGACCAAGGTCAAAAACATCAATGAAATGTATTTTCACTTATTTCATCCCAGATGCTGGTAGGTAACAAGGATCGAAGGGATATTTAAATTCTGTTTTGTTAAGACGGGCTCCCTCTGTTATATAGCAGAGCAGGTAGGCGGTTGTGGCTGCCTCTCGACAATTTGCCAGACAAGAAAAATGGCTTTGCAGACCATCTGACAGCTTTATTCTTGTGACTCTGGCAGAAAAATAGGCAAAAAAGATTGCAGAGGCGGCTGAGTGGAATACAACACAAAAGTTCAGAAAAATATTAACTGGTTGTAAAATGAGTGGGAGGATATAGTAAAGGATCTGGCATTACAGTTATATAAAATCACTTATTACAACATTTTTATAGCCAAATTATGCTCCCTTTCTGGGCTGTATCTTTGGGTATGTTGCCCAGAATAGATGGGAAAGAATCCATCCGTGCAGCACAGTGTGCTCATATGCAAGAAGCAGCTAGGAATCATCATCCGCTGGCCGAATCATCCTCCTGGTCCCACTGAAGAGCCACTGGCAGTGTTGGGCTGATTTAGATGGGGCCTTGCGCTTTTACGGATCTGCTCTGGCCTGCAAAGCCACCGTAGGCTGTCAAACGGAACTTGTAATTAGTGTGGAACACACTGAGGCTTGTATCTACAAGGCTACCGGGACCTGCAAGTCAGCCAGACAACCATGAAAACTGACAGGCTTCTGGTCTTCGAAGCAGAAAAGACACGCGCAGTAGAGCGTTTCTTCAGCTGATGAACCGCTTGGCAGAGGCATTCTCATGCCATTTCTTTTCGCCAAACTCACTCATTAAACAGGAAAAACAAACAACCAAAACAGCTCTCTATCCCTGTGTAAGAGGAACTAAGACCTTGGGCAACCTCTTAAGAAACGTCTTCCTTACCTTAAAATTGGAGATTGCTATTTGTCCCCTGTGGCAATGTGGCCTATAGTTTGAAGATACATTAATGTGCATTTATTTGTTGACAAAATTCCAAAACAAAATGCACAGGAAACACCAAATGCAGAAGAGTGAGGTAGGGCTTTCTCCTGCAGGACTTCTCACTCTTCTAGTATCCTAACATGCACCTCAGAAGTGCAGGATCCATGGATGCTCAGTCTCTTATGTGGCAAGATTGTACTCTTTTCACAGTATCTATGTGCATCCTACCTTAGGTTAGGTATAATGGCCTGCTCAGTGCAAAGGCTGTGCAAACAGTTGCTATGTTACATTGTTTAGGAAATAACCACAAGGAAAAACATCTGTGCATGTTCAGTGGGTTTCCCCCAAATACTTTCAGTCTGCAGTTGGTTTAGTTCCTGGATGTACAGGGCTGACCATGTACATTCCTGATATTTATTTACCTCTTGTAGCAACTCGCATATAGCTTGTGCTCCTTAGATACACTGATGTGCAGCATCCTTCTTCACCTAGGGTCTTATGAGAAAAGGGAGACGTAATCTCCCCCCCCCCCAATGACTGGTGGAATTCTCCTCCTATCACATTCCACCTGGGCTCACTCTAGCCTACCAGTCTTCTGCTTGCCTGTCCTCCTTGTGCTCTCTAAATGTAGCTTTTTGGTCTTGCAGGGGTGGGAGAGCCTGTTACATTGTTGAGACACCCAGAGTTAGAGTCAAGCCTAACAGAGATAATGGCCATTCCCAAGAGGCCATTTCTACCTGGCTACCTCCTCCTCCTTTTTTCTATTTAACATAATTTCTTTATTGAATCTTTGGGAATTTCACATCATGCACCCCAACTCCGCTCACCTCCCAGTCCCTCCATATCCTCCCCTCCCCCTGCAATACCTCCCATGAAAATGAAAATTGTTTTAAAAATAAAACCAAAACAAAACAAGCAAACAAACAAAAAGAAAAAGAAAAACAAGAAAAAACAAAAGAACAAAACCAAAACAACATAAAAACCCTCTTCACTCCTCCATCAGTCCCACTTCTCCAACACCTCTTCATTCATCTGGTGGCACTGGGAGCTGAGGTGTGTCACACAGTATACCCTCTTGTCCAGTCAGCTAAAAGCTCATTGCAATGAGTCTCTGGTCTGGTTCAAGGCCTCTGGTTTCTGGTACACCGTCCTCACTGGATCCTCAAAGAAACTTCTCGGATATTCTGGAACAGGACCAGTCCCTTCATAAGCTCCAGCAGGTCCTAGATGGGGTAGATGTTAGGGTGGGCCAACCTCAGGCCCAGGCCTGGGTGGTAATTGAGCTGGAGCTGCGAGCACACACACGCACATGCACACGCACACGCACACACCCAGCAAGGACAGGAGCCAGCTCCCCTACGCCCGTGCAATCAGGGTTAGCTCTCTGTTGTGAGGGGTAAGGCCATTTCTCTCGAGTTTAGGGAGGGGGGATGGAAGAGTGGGGTGGGGTGGAGGCAGCAGCTCTCCCATGAGGGTCAGGGCCAGTTCTCTTGTCATGGTGTCCAGTGAGGGGCAGGACCACATCCACCTGGCCTTGTTGCCACTGCTTTCCTGTCATGTGCTTTAAAAGGTCAGTGGACAGGATGGTGGCAGATTCCATGCAAGAGCTGGCCCTGGGCCACCTGAGTCTGAGTGTGCAGTATAGAGTGTGGTCCAATGTCACATTGTCTACTTCATAATTCTATGATGGACAGGATGCTGAGTATTCTCAAACAGGCCTATCATACCCATGGAACACAGACTCATGCCACAAGACTGAGCCTGTGTAGCTAGACAGAAGGAAACACGTGTACTTATAGAGGCCTCAGGTACTTCCTCTCTCTTGGCAACTCTAACTATTGATGCTGATGAAGATGCTCCTTCATGCCTCCTTCAGTCTCTGCAGATGACACTGGGTCAGGTGGCGTTATTCTCTGCGACTTCACCATTGAGAATTATGCTAATTCACTTAGGTTCTGCAATTTGAGTGACATTTTGCCCATTATACTCCATTTCTTGGCCTCCTTTTAGCTCTGGGAATGCTAGACTAGGAAGAGATCTATACTTGCCCATCTTGTCAGAACCCAGTTTCAGGTACTCTGCACAATCATTCCAGGAGGCATAAGAACTCTGGATTAGAGGAAATCTGAGCTCCAGAGCTAATATCAGTGCCCAAACTAAACAGCTGCAAGTTGGCTAGTTAACCCCCGTGACCTCACTTTACTCAGGCAGAAATGGATGATAGCGGTGCACGGGTTTTCATGGCAACTGAATGCAATAATGTGGGCTGAGGAGACGGCTCAGTGGGTGAAATGCTTACTGTAAAAGCATTCAAAACCTGAACTCAAAGTCCCCAGAATCCATGTAAAGTGGGCATGATACTATGCACCTTTGCACACTGTAGTGAGATGTGAAATGGAGACGGGTAAATCTACAGAAATACTGGGCTGCCTTGCCAGGTGTACACTGCAGTAAACAATAATAAAAAAAAAAAAGACTCTCAAACTAGGTAGACACCTGAGTTTGTCCTCCGACCTCCACACATGCAGCATGACATGAATAAACCTGTACTTACACAAATACAAGCATACACCTCCCCTCTCTTTTTTACACACACACACACACACATACACACACACACACACACACACACACACACACACACCCCATGGATGAAGCACCTGGTGCAACACCTATAATGGCATCCGTGCTCTGAAACAGCACCTTTGATTATGAGAGAGGGACCAGTCCCAATGCCAGGGATGCCTTGAGCAACATGCTTACCATCCCCATGTGTCTTTCATTGTAAAAACAAAGTTAGCTGATTGCTGCTGCATGGCAGAACGCTGTGACCTTTAGTGGTTAGAAGACACTGCATCATAAAGTCAGTTTCCGTGGGCCATCAATTCAGATGCAGTGTAGGTAGGTCCTCTGCTAGGCTGTAGCTGAGGTGGGTTCTCTTTTAGAGGCACAACTGGCAAGAGTCCACTTCTAAACTCCCTCAGCTTGTTGTCAAGAGTTGTGTTGCACTGACTGTGGATCTGAGAAGCTTCACAGCCAGAAGCAGAGGGAGACTTGAGCAGTGTGAGCATTGTGCTCTGATTACCTATCTCAACACTTCCGCCAGAGGACCCTGGCTGGAAGTGACTGGAAACCTCTGCACGTAGTGGACTGGAGGCGATCACATAAAGACATGAGTACCAGAAAATGAACACCACAAGCCCATTTTCACGTCTGTCTAGGACACAGGGCATGCTAACGGCAGAAAAGATGCGAGCTGCCATGAGCATTCATCAAATATACATACATAAAGCATCCAGAATAGAGCCTGATACATGGTAAACGCTAAACATTGTTTTCTGTTTACTGCCTGGCCTGTGAGTGGAGGGAATCTAGATTGGAATGAATGAATGAATGAATGAATGAATGAAGCTTCATTTCTTGTTCATAGCTTGTAGATTCTTCCCAAGCGAGCTTTCCACAGAGCGGATCTCCTCTGTGGTTTCATGTCACGGCTGTGAGCGCTGCTGTGGGTGGTGTGTTGAATGTCGGCTGTGGGTGGGCATCACTTGCCTGAGTCATGCACACCCAATTTAAAGCATGCTGTGTTTTCAGGCAGGTGTCTGTAATTGCCACAGTTTCTAATTGAGAGAGTGACTTGTTTGCTGTCTTCCCTTATAGCTGTAAGAAAGTGAGCTGGGAAGCTAGGAACAGGATTGAATACATTGCAGAGGGTATCCAGGTTTGAGTTTGTTACAAGAGATTGGCCTGTAGACAGCGTGTAGAAAGTCAGGGAGCTGGAGTCAGCTCAGAAGCACTGTGGCCAAGCACAGGCTCCCTCATTGACAGAGAATGCCACACGTGCAGTTGTATACTCTATCAGGTGTTTCTTCTATCCAGACTCTGTGCTAGATGCTTAGGTAATGAGGAGAAAGGACTACAGACCAGAAAACATGCCTGTGGAATTTTAAAACTCTATTCCTCCCATTGAAGAGAAGGGGGACTCTGTTCCTTCTTTTTGAATCTGGTTTCTGGGCCTGCTGAACAATAAACTTCGGTGGAAATGATGGAAAGTTGTCAGTTTCTAGTCTTGTGCAGAGGACACTCAATGGCCACTTCAGTATTTTGGGAAACTTGCCCTTGAAACCCAGTAGAGCAGTCACTATATAGAGATAAAATGTTAGCCAAGCCACTTACCAGCCATTGAGTGGGCCATCTCACCTTGCATGCCACTCAAGCTCCGTTGGGATAGATGCCATGTGGAAAAGAGATGAGCTGACCCTGCCAGTTCCACACAAACTTCAAGTTTCACGAGCAAAAGGATAGTGGTTGTAATTTTAAGACATTAAATTTGGGCCCATTTGTTATGCATCAATAATAATAATAATAAATAAATAAGTAAACAAGCAAATAAACACATAAGTAGGATGATGTCTTTGCAATTGGGTAGAAGAGCTCACAACTTGGAAGGAGACAGACATAACCAGAGACTAAAACTGGCGGCTGCCTATGTGCTAATATAAATGTTGGCAGCATAGGGACATGTTTCTAGATCTAGAAGGACATGTGACAAAGAGCCTGACCTAGGCAATGTTGCTGGGGAGGACTTTCTGAAAGAGTGATATTTAGGCCAAAATTGTCGGGTTGGAAGGTCAGTACGGGTAGATTAGAGCTGAAAGGTATAACACAAGGCTCAGCTCCCAAGGCGGGCATTCAAGAGACCCTTCCTGACCCTGGCAGCACTCTGCATTCCTGTGGGAACACAAGAGGAGAGTGTGGGGCTCACAGCCGTTCTCCGGATGAGTGAGGCTAGGTGGAGGATTCAGTGAGACCAGCCCATCTTATAAACTCCTCTAGTGAGCAGCTGCTTAGAGGGCAGAGAGGGCCTGAGAGAACTCCTGATTGCTTTCTGGCTGAGAAACACTCTCTCAAAAGTCCTAGCTTTTTCCCAAACTGCACTTCACAGCTGACCTAATTCGGCAGCAATGTCTGTGGCATTATTAATGGATTCTCACAGGCTTGTGTTTCTCTGACTGCTCTCTATTTTTACATCTTAGTGGGGATAAAGTTTTTCCTTGCAACAAAGTGTGCCAGCTGTATGTAGCGCCTGCCATCTCCTCTCTTCTGCCTCGGGGCTGGGGAGAAACCTCAACAGAAGACTTTCCATGCCCACCATTCATGTGCGTCCCGCCAGTGGCTTCGTCCTTCTTTTCTCCAGAATCTTCAATTTCTCTTATTCTTCCCTCTTAGCATTTTCTGGTTCCACTCTCAGCTTCATCTCCTCCTTCCTTTCTATGCTCACAGCACATCAGTATCACTTCAAACAGCCTCATTCCTCAGGGGAAGAGGCACCAGGAATTCGGGACAAGCGATGATGTAATTTGACCAGGGCTGTGGTCCACCCTGGCAATATATTTAAATAACCAGGACTTCTAAAATACGGTAATGCTCTGGTCCTATTCTCAAAGATTCTAATTTTGTTGTTATATGGTAACTTTGTAGACTCAGAAAATTCATTGTTAGATTAGTATAGATAGATAGTTGAATATGGCAGAAGGAAAAGTATCGGCTCAGAACCCCCAAGACCAAGTTCTCAGCACAAAGGGGATTTATTTACCCCAGAGGGACAGAGGGCAAGGAGAAGTGACAAAGTCAGGAGACAGGGGAAGAGGGAGGAGAGGAAGGGAACAAGGGAAGAGGGTCAAGGGTATTTGTCCTGGGGACAAAGGACTGCCTCTGGATAGAGAGGAGACAGGCATGTCACATAGGAAAATGTCAGTTTATAAAAGTACAAGGGAAAACCCTGTGTTAGGACGAGGTGTTTAATTTTAATTGGGCATGTTAATTAGGTGAGCCAAAGGGGGCTTTTGATTGCTGGACTTCAATACTTTGATAGCTGGACCTTGGTAGTCAGACTCAGAGGAGGTATTGGCCAAATAAGGGAATAGACCTTGAGGGCTAGCTTTAGGAAAGTGACCTGCTGAGCAGTGGTGATGCACGTCCTTAACCCCAGCACTCAGGAGGCAGAGGCAGGCAGATCTCTGTGAGTTCGAGGCCAGCCTGGTCTATAGAGCGAGATCCAGGACAGGCACCAAAACTACACAGAGAAACCCTGTCTTGAAAAAAATCAAGAAGAAGAAGAAGAAGAAGAAGAAGAAGAAGAAGAAGAAGAAGAAGAAGAAGAAGAAGAAGAAGAAGAAGAAGGGGGAGGAGGAGGAGGAGGAGGAGGAGGAGGAGGAGGAGGAGGAGGAGGAGGTAATCTAACGGTAAAAAGGCAGAAGAAATGGGAAGAAGGGCAAGGCCTGCTAGAGTCATATACTCAAGTGGGTTAGTGTCCCTTCATATGGAAATAATTATAGAGGGAGCTATGGAGGTATTAGGTTGGTAAAGGGCTTATGCGATTGTGAAGAACAGAGTTCAGTGCCCAGTAGCTAGGTAAAAAGCTAGGCAAAGTAACACATACTTGTAATCCCAATTCTGAGGAAGGAGAGATGGGCACATCCTGGGGCTCACTAGCCAGTCAGACTGGGTAACTAGGTGGATCTCAGGTCATGTCTCAGAAAAACATGTGGATGGCGCCTGAGGAGGAAGAGCACCCATGACAATCCTCTGACCTTCACATACACACATGTACATACATGTATGTGTACATATACATACACATGAGCCTGCACTTACATGGACATGTCAGAAACACCTGTACACATCACACACACACACACACACACACACACACACACACACATACACACACACACACACACAAAGCAGTATTCATAGATGCATATATATGTGTGTATATTAATGTATTCATATACATCTCTTTGGTTTGGCAGCTGAAGTAAAGACCCCCTCTCCCCTCCCAGGAACAATGAACAATGTAGCCAGATCCTGACATTGAAAACTATTCTCCAATAAAAGGGACCAGGGATTTTTGGAGAAATAACTGATTTTAGAAGGAGGTACAGGAGCTCAGCCTGGAGGGCCATGGACTGTCACAAAGTAAAGAAGGTTCAAAAACAATATTATACAAAATCCCAGAACAATTGTCAAAGGAGACCAAAAAGAGTTCTCCATAGTTAGAGCTCAGGAAATATGAGCAAGAGAAGAGAGCAGCATTAGATTATGAGCCAAAGCATGAACTAAATGTCCCTGAGTCCAAATGATATACTAATGATTGCTTAGACAAACGAGGTAGGATAGGCAACCCCGTGCAGAATTCTAAATAACTTACTTTTGAGGAGGTGAACACAGCTCCCTAGTCCTTAAGTTCAGGCCGTGCTTAGTGACTTCTTCCAAAGAGTAAGACAGGGACATGGGAAAAATAGTAACCTTGCATTGGGCACACCTGCTAAGTAATAACTCAGCCAGCCAGGTGTTGGGGTTAGCAGCCACATGATAAATCAGGCTGATAGCATATAGCCTCGATGTGATGTAGAGAAAGTGGCACTTTGCCTCTGTGATCTTTCTCTCAACTGTAACTCCATAATCATCAGGAAACCTCAGATAAATCCCAGTTTAAGGACATCTATAAATTCCTTTCCCCAATAGCTCTATCAAGGTTACCAAACACAAGGAAAGTCAGAAAACTCAAAAGACAAGATGTCTAAATCATATGGTGTCCTGGATGGGACCCTGGAGCAGGAAAACAGCAAAGTAGACCAAGGTATCACATTTAATTAATAGTTATATAGCAACACTGGCAAAGTAACTGTTGCAAATATCCCTGATCATATAAATTCAAGGTTAGCAGGGGAAGCTGAGTGTTGTGTCTTTGGGAAACCTCCATACTCCCACTTCAACTTCTCAGTTTATTTATTTATTTGTTTGTTTATTTATTTTTGTTTTTTTTTGAGACAAGGTTTTTCTGTATAGCCCTGTCTGTCATGGAACTCACTCTGTAGACCAGGCTGGCCTCAAACTTACAGAGATCTGCCTGTGCCTGCCTCTTGTCTCCTGAGTGCTGGGATTAGAGGTGTGTACTACCGCCATCCCGCTCAACTTCTCAGTATCCAAAAGCATATTAAGATTTAAACATTTTATTTAAAAATAAAAATGTTTCATAATATTTTAATCATCTCCATATTATGTGTCTTCTGGTAACTAGAGAGGCTATAGGTCCTTTGAAATCAGGGAAGCTGTGGCTCTGTGTGTGTGTGTGTGTGTGTGTGTGTGTGTGTGTGTGTGTGTGTGTATGTGTTATTTCAGTATGTCCTGTGAGGTCCCATATCTAGTAGCTAGGCAACCAGTGTTTGTTAAATCTGCTTGTAATAGCATAATAATATGTACTTCTAAGTAATATATACTTCTTTTGTGAAATGGAAATGGATGTGGTTAAGCAAAAAGAAGCATACTAAAATCGCTCATGACTTCATAAGGTCGTAAAAGGCCACTGGTAATGTTTTGATGTGTCTTTACATATACTTCCTTGGCCACTATAAAATTGGAATTACGCATTACTTAGTATTTTAAATCATATTTTTACAAATAGTACATTACAAATTTTCCCCATCCCATTAATAATCATCTTGAATCATAAAATGGGAGTTTTAATGGCTGGATAATGTTTAACTGTTGAGTCTGTGCAAAACCGAGGAAAGGAGAGAAAGGAGGCAGAATCTGGGGGAATGTGAGGCGCTATGGTGATGCTGGGTGCTCCGTGCTGGACTTGCTGAGGTGGTAGAGGGGAAAGTAGATGTACTTGAAGTCCACTCTCCTCCAAACCAGAGCTTCTAGACAGGTTGTTTCTGTGTCTTACTTCTCCACTGCAAATGACCAGTGTGTATGTTCACCCGCAATCCAGCAGCATCCTAAAATCAAGCTGTTCTTTCATCTCATTGGATGAGTGATAACAAGGCTCAGGGGTTAGTTGGTAGACATTGAATAGCTCTGTTGTGTCTTTATAGGGCTTCAACATTATCAGCTCCAAGATACTTTCTGACCCATTTGTAGAACACTAGAATGTTGCCAGGGAAGAACTAACTGGAGGGGGTGCTGAAGGGGGTGCTGGACGGGGTGCTGTTTGTCTCACCTGTGCTTAACATACTTATAATGCACAGGGTAACCTGCAGGGAAAGGAGATTGACCACATGCTACAAATCCTTCATCAATGTTTATCTCCCCCAAATCAGCTTCCATAGAGCTCGTCCACAGAGCAGACCCAACTTGAAATGTCGTAAGTAATCATGCCCTGGTCATGAGTTAGAGTGATGGTTATATCTGGAAGCAGAAACACAAACAAAAACCAACTGCCTGGTCCCAAACCCTTAAATACCTACGTGGAAGCCAAGTGGAAAGGAAAATTTTCTGTGAGTGGGATGCTGTGAGTGGTTGCCTATTTTTGGCTGGTGCAACAAGGACATTTTAGAAAGCAATGAATGCTGACTTGGGAGGGAGGCAGTCACGAAAGTGGGGGATTAGTGTAGATTGGGGATTTGAATAGCATGTAGGCGGCTGCCGACATTTGAGAACTTTCGTCAACGCTGAATTGTAGATGGAGGAATTAAGTATGTGGGACAAACCAACACCTGATTCATTGTGGTGGGGAGGAGTGGTAGGAAATGCTGTCCTCTGGACGTGACATGCTTATTGTACTCACGAACTCACAGCAGCTGTGGGTACCTGCCCAAGATCAGAGCAGTCAGAACGGCAGCAGAGATGGGAAAGTAAGGCAACTCTACCAAAACAAAACCAACAAACAACAAAAATACCCTTGATGCTGATTAAAGTTTTTATTAGCAAAGGAATAGGATATAAAATTAACACACAAAAAAATCAGTAGCCTCACTATCTATTGACACAAATATACTGAAAAAGAAATCAAGGAAACCATCCCGTTCACAATAAGAAACACACAAAGTAAGATTCTTCCTAAGCAAGGAAGTGAAAGAGCTTCACAATGAGAACTTTAGGAGCCTGGAGAAAGGAACTAAGAAAGGCACTAGAAGAATACAAGAAATAAGACGAAAGCTTGGTAAATGGCATCCCATGAAACTGAAAAGCTTCTGCACAGCCAAGGACACTGTCAATTAGAAACCAGTGCAGCCAATGAGGGCACTGGTCTGGAGGTTTTTGTGTTTTTAAACTAGAAATAGAACTGTCACATGACACAGATACATGGCCCCTATCTACACAAAGGACTTCACATCCTACTCCACAGATACATTCCCACCCATGTTCATTGCTGCTCTTTTCATAAGAGCCAGGAAATGGAACAACCTAACTGTCCATTAGCAGAGTGGACATGGAATGTGTGGTACATACACACAATGGAATATTCCTCAGCTGCAAACAAAAATGAAATAATGAAAGTTGCAGGTAAATGTGAGAAACTGGAAAGGATTATTATACTGAGTGAAGTAACACCAGCTCAGAAACACAATTGTCACATGTCTTTGCTCATGTTGATCATAGCTTCAAGTCATTTGTTGTGTATATTTAAGTTGGAGCAGAAAAGCCTTTATTAAAGACATCTTCATCCTGAGTGAGTTTATGGCCCTGAACCACATACCGGCAAAGTGGAATCAGAAGCTGGTTTACTATGTTGCTAATTGAAAACAATTTCATGTCACTGTAGTATATGATAGTCATGTGCAGTCTGGAGGTCTGGGTCCAATCTGGACCCGTGATTTCCTAACTATAGGGCCAGTGGTGACTCACAGAACATTTCTGAATTGTAGTTTTTTTTTCTTCTATGAGATGGGAGAGACTAATAATGAATTCCCATCCGACAACCTCCACCACCCAAATTGGCATTGATATGTGATTTCACTGTGATGAGGGAAGCTGTAAGAACTGAGAAACAGGTCCCTCAATCATGGGTTGTGTTAATATTGTAAGCTTCACAAGATCTAGTTTCCACTAGGAGACAAACTTCTGGATATGTCTCAGAGGCAGTTCTAGGTTGATTGAGGTGGAAAGAGCCACATTAAGTCTGGGTGACACCATTCTATGGGCTGGAGAACCAGACTGAATAAAACAGAAAAAGTGAGCTGAGCATTGACATGCATCTGATCGCTTCCTGATTGTAGACACACTGTGTCTAGCTACCTCACAGTCCCGCCATCATGCTAGACTGTAGCTCCTTCCTCTATGACCAAAAACAAAACAAAACAACAACACACTTTCTTTCCTTAAGTTGACTTTGTGGGCTATTGGTCAGAGCAATGAATTAAATGACTAATACAAGTTGTTTTAACCAATTTTACTCACTGAACTCACTTTCTTACTGGAGTCCCTATAATTCTGTCCCTAGAGGAAAGGGAAAAGTTTTCCTCTGTACTCTTTTCCGTACTAAGTTCCCAAGGAACTCTCTGTTCACCAAAGAGACTGGTTTCCAACTTGCCTGAAGCAGGCAGTGGTTAAGTAGCTGTTGTCTGTGGGCACATCAATCACATGTTAAATTCCAGGCTAGTGCAGTGAGCCAGGCCCGAGTCAGTGTTCCAGGTGCCTAGGAACGGGGGAGGGAAATCTCTCCATGAGTAACCATGAGCTCCACACCAAGAGAGCACCATTGCCTCGACCCAAGCCTACAGCCCGATCATGAAGAGGGGACCATGGGTTCCCACAGCCAGGTCTGCCAGCACACTGTTTTTATGAGTCCCCATTATGGAGTCCTATTTAAGTCTTAGGATTCACAAGTTCCTGCCCTTTCTCTCCCACCGCTAACAAGTAAGCTCTTTGAATGGAGGCGTGTGACCTGATCATCGGCAGTAAGGCATGTAGCAGATCCACACAGAAACCATGACATGGAGTTAGAAAAGCAGGCTCTGATTTCATCTGCAAAATTCACCAGTTTTGCAACAGGCAAGAGGCTCCTGGGGCTGAGAATTGCTTTTGTACCTTTGGTTAATGAGAATTACTATAGCCTTCAGCAGGACGGTTTGCATTCGCTTAAACTTACCTAGTGTTTACACAGAGTGCTGTGCCGTATGAGCTTAGTGCTTTCTTTGAATGTACTCCCTACCAAAGTCTTGCAGCCTGGCAAGATATGTATTATCACCTCCACTTTGCAGAGAGCATCTTTTGATGTTTCACACAAGTGTGTATTGAAACATTCTGGGTGTCACGGTACCCATGGAAACCCTTGCTAGTTTTCTGTTCCTTTCTATCTAAACTCATTCCCTGCTAAGGTCATCTGGCTTCATGACCTTAAATACCATCAAGATGCCAATGATGTCTAACTTAATCGTTTCTTTTTTATAAGATAAGGTCTCATGTAGCTGAGGCTGGCCCCCAAATCACTGAGAAGCTGAAGCTGGTACTTCTGGTCCTCCTGCCTCTACAAACAGAGTCCTGGGATGATAGGCCTACACCACTGTGCCTGGTTTATGTGGTGCTACCCAGGGCTTCATAAATGGGAGGCAAGTGCTCTACCAATGGATCTATGTCCCCAGCAACTTTAACTCACTATGTGGAGCCCAGCCTCTCCCCTGTATTTCAGACACTCCTGTTTAACTGCCCCCTCAGCACCTATACCTGCTCAGCCATCTGAGCATGCCCTAAGCTGAGCCCCTGGTATTTCTCCCTAAGTGTGCCCCATCCCAGTTATTTTCTACTCAGTGTGTGCAAACTCTGACCTTGGAATTGCTCAGGTCAGAAGGCTTGGAGTTCTCCCTGCATCTGCTTGGTGTGATCTATAACCATGGGAACATCCCAGCAGCCCCGCCTCCGAGGTGCTTTCTTCCATGTAGCCATCTGCAGCCATCTCCCGCACGCGCGCGTGCCAATACCATGTCTCCCTGGGATTACTGCAAGGGCCTCCTAACTGGGCCAATACCAAGACCAACACTTGGGCTGGAGAGAGGGAACAACCACTCAAATGCTTGAGAACTGAGTTTGAGCCTCAACATCCACATAAAAAGCCAGGTGTGTGTGTGTGTGTGTGTGTGTGTGTGTGTGTGTGTGTGTGTCACACACTTATAGTCTCAATGCTGGAAGGACAGAGACAGGAGGATCTTGGGGCTTACTAGCCAACCAATCTAGCAAATGAGTAAACTCCAGGGCAGTGAGAGACCCCCATCTCAAAAACTAAGGTGGGCAGTGATGAGGGAGGCACCTAAGGTTGGCCTCAGGCATACAGACACAGTACATACAGCTGTACACACACACTTACACACACATACACACACACACCCCTGTGTGCCCACACATGCATACACTATGCACACATAAAATAAATATAAGATAAAATACCAACACACAACACCTCCGCTCCTCTACCCCTGACTTTTCTCTCCTCAGCCTGTATCACTGTCTAAACTAGTACAGGTCTGACTTACCCATCATCCCTTGCAGGTGACCCCCCAGAGGCTGCAAGTCTGTTTCACTCACAGCTCCCTTGTCATGAGGTCCAGTACAGTGCCTGGCACTTAGTAGGTGCTCTATAAACGATTTTGGAATTAATGAATAAGGAACTGTAGCCTCAAAGAGATGGTGGAATTGCCCTCGCTTCAAGAGGTCAAAGCAGGCAGGCTTATTGACAGGCCAAGGTTAATATCTGTGAGACGGAGAAAGAGGGGTTCAGACACTGCCTCTAAGCCCCTCATTTCTGAAAGTCCCTGAAGGGTTGTTCTTGCCAAAAACCACACAGAACAAACCTAGTTTCTCAGAACTCTCAGGGAGATGCCCCAGCCCGGGGAAGCTGGAGCAGAGCAGGAGGAGCTGACTCCGCTACCTCCTGGAGTTCTGAGGATAACCCAGATTCATAGCCCTTGACACCGCCTGTCAGACTCCACTGCCTTCCTGGCGAAGTTTGTATTATCTTAGCATAATTAGCCCAGTTTGTGTCATTCCACAGCTGCTAAGTATGCAGTGGCTGTGTCGTGGCATGGCTGCTCTCGAAAGCAGATGACATATCATGAAATATTTATTATGAAAAAAAAACAAGTGCGAGCTTTCTTAATTATTACCACTGACGGCTTTCCCTGGAAGTCCCAGAGAGCAGACTGCTTGAAGGTGCCCCCTCCCTCTGGGTCTTTGACTTCTCTTGCATTTGGGTGCGTTTTATGACTTCCCCCAAAAGCTCCACTCAGCTGGGCTGGCTGCTTACCTGCTTGTTTTGCCCACTCTGTAGTACCTTTTGTTCTAGCATTTCCATTTCATAGGCTGTTCCAGATGAATAATATTGCCCCAAAAGCTGTAGCTTCATAAAACTATTATTGCTCATTATCTCTCCTGGCTAGAATTAGCAGGAAACTATACACTGGGGTTCTTTCCTGGTTTGTGTGTTAATATGAAAAAGTAATTTCTTTCCCTGGGACTCCTAGAGTGTATCCTTGGGATTGGGGAAAGTGGTCTTGGGGCATGGGTTAATGACTTTGTGTCATTGCAAAAGAGGATCGACTTGTTGCTGAAGAAAATTGCTGGTTAGTTCTTGGGTGGGCAAGTCAGTTGGGAAGTGTGCTGTGGCTCTTTGCGGCCCTGGAAGCTCTTGGAAGGAAGTAAACCTAGCAGGTGGCACTCCGCTGACTCCCTCTGTCTTTTTCTATTTCTTCTCTCTTTGTTGTCTTGTCCTTCCTGGCCCATCCTGGGTGAATATGAGGAAGTCTCGTAATGAATTGTTGCAGTAACAATGCCCAGGGTGTCACAGCTCCAGCAGTGGTTCCGGAGGGAAGATGGAAAGTCTTAAGTGTGTGAAGTCCATCAGAGGGTTAACTAGGTAGCCATGTCACAAAAGGAATGCAGCAATCTTGGCCTCTCTCTACACTCCTGAGTCTGTGTCTTCAGAGAAACCAGGGAACTGGAACCTTTTCTCCCTCCCCCCCTTCATTTCTGACAGACTCTTGCTACATAGCCCGGGCTGGCCTCAAACTCACGATCCTCCAGACTTCTGGTGTGGGCCACCGTGCCTGGGCAGCAGCTGAGGACTCCATCTTAAGTCTCAGTCCAACCCTGTGAGCAACACAAGACTGTTAAAACAACACCAGGAATTCAGGAGTAACCGAGATGTTCTCTCACATCTGTAAATGCGCGTGTCAGCAAGAGTACATTGTAACCTTTGTCTTTAAAAGTCCTCCTCCCCTTTAAGTTGGACCTCAGTTCCAAATCTGACCAGGGGAATTGAAGACAGCTGCAGCTTAAATAAAAATTCGACTAATGACAACTGACAGAGTTCGGGAGGTCTCTCAGTATTTTCTAACCCCATAACACCTGAGATTTTAAATTGCTCTTTTAAAATTTCTTTTGTTATTTCTTTTCTTTTGGGGATTATAATAAAGTCACATCATTTCCCCCTTCCCTTTCTTCCTTTGCTTATTTGATCTAGATGCTCTACTTTATCCCGAGCCCTGTTCTTCCATCTTCTTGATTCCTTTGAATTGTCTAGTTGAGTTATTGGGACTTTTTTAGGTCCGTCTACATTTCAGCTTGTCCTCTCTTCAATGTTTCTTTGTTAAATCTATTATCAAATCCTAGATTGTCTTGGTCATTCCCATCAGTCTTCTGTTTGTGTTTTGTTGGACCTCACTCAAGTGTTAATTTTCCTTGGTTCCACTGAGTTGTTTCTTTGTGTCTTCTTTAAGTTCCGTGGATTCTTTGATGATGTTTATGATTGTTCTTTTAAATCCTCTAGTTCCTTTGGGTGATTCTCATTGGTAAACATTCTATAGGACTGGTAGGTTCTGGAGAGAAGATGCTATCTTGATCATTCATTCTGTTGTTATTTTTGTGATGAGATCCGGACATGTGAACCTCTGTTAGTTCAAAGTCTGATATGGACAGAGCAGGTTGTAGCAGAAGAGAGGGTGTCCCAGCAGGTCGGACCTAGAGGTTGGAAATAGCTTTGGTGGAATGAAGTCAGGTGGACTGAAAAGACTGGCCCAGTGTCCAGGATGTTCCTCCAGATTCAAGCCTGGGATATTGGGGGTAGATCTAGCTGGGTAGTAAGGTTGGATGTGTTGTGGGAGGGGCCTGTGGGTTGGTGGCAGGTAGGGCGGGTCCTGGAAAAGGCTTAGAGATTGGTTGCAGATCAGGCAGGGGTGGCTGGACTAGGCTGGGGCACTGGATGTGGGACCTTGGCTAGATATGGTGGATTGGGAATGGTACATGGACATGGAGGATGGGGAGACTTACCAGGTTAGACCCAGGACAAGGATGTGGGAGATCTAGCTGGGTGGAGAGGTTTGGAGCAACACAAGAGACCTGTGGGTGATTGCAGATAGGTAGAGTCCTGAAAGAATCCTAAAGGTAGGTTTCGGCACAGGCAGGGTGGCCAGACTAGGCTGGGGCACTGGATGTAGGACCCAGGCTGGATCTGGTGGACTGGGGAAAAGGCTTGGATGTAGACGATCAGGGAGACTCACAGGAGAAGGAGGTAAGAGATCTGGGTGCAGAGGGGACCTTCGGGTAGCGGCAGGTAGGGTGGGTCCTGGTTCTGATGTCTTTGTACTCTCCTAATGAGGAGGTAGAAGCTGTCTTCTAATTCCCATTTGACAGATGGAAAGTGTGAGAGATTGGGCACAACTCCATCTTCAGCTCTGTCTCTAGCTTAGATTCCTGAGTGTACCCAGGCACCAGAGCGTGCCCCACTGGAACGACTTCTGGATGCCAATGTAAGGACCAAAGGCCAGTGCGACTCTGTGACTGTCTTATGCTTGCTTTGTATCCTATGCTATGTAAACAAAGGAACCTGAGGCAGGAAAAACAATAACAAAAACCTAGAGGATACAAAGGCCCTTGAGTTCACCTCCATATGTCCTCAGAGCTAACTACTCTGGATTTTTTAAAATTTATCATTCCCCTGCATTTCACAAAATACTGCTTTTCTCTTGTGTAAATGTAAACAGTATATTCATTTTGAGTGCCTTTAATCTATACAGTCATATGCTGTAAATACTTCTGTGAATTATATTTTTCATTACTACAACACATCACCATTACAACCCATGCAGGTGATCCAAAACATATCAACTCATAAAATGCAAGGCCACAGCTTTTTTTCCAGGTAAGTGAAATGATGATCAGTGATCTGTAAGTGAGTTGGCTAAAAGCTGGAAGTGGGAATACACAGCTCCAAGCCACCCTGGTCGTTAGTACTCCTGGCTGGTGGCTGGTGGCTGGTGGCTGCACACGTGGAATTCCAGAGGGACAGTTCTGAAACCTATGCCAACGCTGGGAAAGTGATCTTCCAAATGACATTTTTCGTCTCCGTATTTATGCATTCTCTTTTTTTCTCTGGATTTGCATAGTAGCTATAGATAGATTGACAGTGTGTGTGTGTGTGTGTGTGTGTGTGTGTGTGTGTGTGTTCAGGTGTGTATGCATGTGAGTGCATGGGTGTGGAGCCCAGAGGTAATGTCAGGTGTCTTCTTCACTTGTTTTCCCACATTAATTTTTGAACCATGGTATTTCACTGAACCTAGAGCTGACCAATTCAGTTAGACTGGCTGGCCAGTAGGCCTGGAGAGCTGCTTTTCTGCCTTCTCAGGACTGGGGGGACACGTGATAGTGTACCGTGGCTTTTTGCCCATGGATTCGGAGGGATCTAACTCTGGTCCTTGTGTTTGCACAGCAAGCTTGTTACCCACGGAGCCATCTTCCCTCCCCATTAGGAATCCTTTGAAAGGCCTGACTTTTGGCCTTATAGATCATTTCTATTTTGCTTCTGTTATTGTTTTTGTTTTGTTTTTATTTCACTTAAAATGTCCTTCCACTTTGAATTTGTTTGTGGTGTTCTATTTTGCTTGTTTGTTTACTAATTCCCTCAGGTATTTGCTTGGTTCTCAGATCTCCAAGCATCTCTCATTTTCTTATATGGACACCGAATGCCACGAACTTCCTGCAAGTGCCGATTTTGATCTCATCTTGACTCCTTAAATCCGTCAGTATGGTCTGAGAATGCTGCTGTAATAGTAACAGCTCCAGTTTCTCTGCTGATGAAAACAGCAAAGATTACTGTGAACAAGTTCCCAGCTGATGCTACCAATAGTGGTTCATGTACCGCACTTTATAAAGCATCCCTTTAGTTCATATTTTCCTTTAAGATAATAAGCCTTAACCTAAGAAGTAGTTATCCTTCAACACCAAAGTCACTTAGTCCTTTTGTTATCTTTTTAGGAGCCCTCTGAAGGCTTGTTTTTATTCAGTCTTCCTTTTCAGGCAGGGAGTTTTCTTACCAAGGTACTATTGTGAATTTGACTCTGGATACTGATGTGGCACGGTCTTATTGAGCTGCCAGAACCACACAGAAAGACATTTCGGAGAGATCACCTACTATGCCATTCCAACAGGCCTCATTACTCTTCCTTAAGTTATCTTCCTTAAAAGTGCTCAACAGATTGAAATTCTAATGTATAGGATAACCTTCACTATAGCTGCTACACCAACCTTCTACTTCAGCAAAGTTCCTTCCATATGAGTTACCAGCCAGGCATGCCACAGAGAGAGACCTGCCCCACCACTTTCTAGTTAGACAGCCTACTGGGAAAGCTCCATGCAACAAGAATGGTGAAGATTACTTGCACCAAGCAGACCCTCATCCTATGAAGTCAGACTGTTATAGTTCCCATTTTTCTCATGATACCAGGTTATAAGGCTCTTCATGAACAAAAGGTTGAAATGCTTCTGTGGCAAGAGAGAGTTAAGTGAATATGCCTTTTAAAGCAAGTCTCATAGTACTTGATTACTCAAAAGATGACAAATACCAGAAAGGGAAATGGAACAATTCACACCAGACAGGGTGACAAGAAGAAGTAGGTTTGGAAGTTTAATTATTATTTTCAGGTTTTCTGTAGCTGAGTCAACCTCCAAGCACCTGTATCTGGAACCTGTATCTCTCACCAGCCATCCTGGGTGTGTTTCTGTCAAAAAGCCAGGCTCCTAAAGGTTGAGAGTTAGAGTCTTATGAACCAGTTCTAGGCTGCCCATCACTAGGATTAGAGGATAGGGAGCAAAGCCTCCACCCAGCACCATGGCAGCAAGTGTGTGTGTAGCAAGTAAGAACTGTGTGCTGACCACTGGAAGCCAGATCCTATAGGAAGCACATATCATGAGCATCTTGGGATGGATTTTAAATATTTACTCAATGGAAATCAAGGCATGGGATGGTTCTTATATCTGTGGGTCTAGAACCCAAACTGTACCTACTAAGCCACCATACTAATTTCCATCTTGATTTTTGTAACAACCACCAATGGCCTAAGGAAACTTGAGCGGGACTTCATTGACTGCAAGAAAAAAACAAAAGAATGAAACTGGCCCAGAAACATATTTCAAAATGAGTCTTTGCCCGAACAGTTGTTCTCTGCTTCCAAATAAAGGAGATGTTGTAGAATATTTGTTTAACTTTGCAAAGATGTGTTGTATTTGTATAACTATGTAAAGATGTGTTGTATTTATTTATGTTGTGGAATATTTGTTTAACTATGTAAAGATGTGTTGCTATTTTACCTTGCCTGCCTAAGGCATCTGGCTGGTCTAATAACAAGCTGAATGGCCAATAGAGAGGGAGAAGGTATAGGTGGGAATTCTGGGCATGGAATGTAAGTAGGAAAAGTAATTTAGGCTGGTTGGAGGAATTCAGGGGAGGGGAAGAGAAGAAAAAGGGACACCAGGGAGACATCAGAGGAAAGCCAGCCAGACGTGGAGGAAGCAGGAAAGTAGGACCTACAAAATGAAAGAAAGGTAAAAAGCCCTGAGGCAAAATGTAGATGAATAGAAACAGGTTAAATTAAGTTAAAAGAGGTAGTGGGACAAGCCTAAACTAAGGCCAAGTATTCATAATTAATAATAAGTCTCTGTGTCTTTATTTGGGAGCTGGTTGGTGGCCCAAAGAAAATTCCAACTATAAAGGGGCTTGGAGATTTCTCTTCCAACACAGAAGGGAAATCATCGAGTATGGTGAGCATGATCCCTGAATGATGCCAAATCCATTCAGACCGCTAATGAAAAGATCTCAATGCTCACCCCCTTCACCAGTGTTTTTGATCCACAGGATGGAGATTTAACTGCAGCTTAGATGACTCAGACAATCACTTAGACAGGATTGAGAAGTATTTCCAGGACTATTTTCAGAACTCATGTTTTTAAAGAAGGTTCCTTTGGTGCAAATGCTGTTTGTTTCCAGCGGGACAATGAGACAACTCACTCCCTATTCTGACCTTAACCTTTAAGAAATGCTTTCTTCCCAAAAGACACATTAACAGTATTGGGGTGACCCCCCACATTTAAGAGTAGATGTTTACTTATTATTTCCATCCAACCTAACTGTACTGACTCAACATAGCAATAGTGATACATTAGTGCTCTCTGTTAAAGGAATCAAGAGGGGACCAGGTGTGCAGTTCTCATTTGCATCCTCATGCGGTTTCAGTCCTTTTGTTATGGTGCGGGGGTCAGGGTCGGGGGTGGAGAGCACAGCTATCTGAAGGCTAGACTGCCATGGAAAGATCTGTTTCCAAAAGGACACGGTCACTTGCCTAGCAACATGGAGCCAGTTCTCAGCTGGTGGCTCCACATCCTCTCACAGAGCTGCTTGAATGTCATATCTTTTCATGGAGATGAGTGGGTGTTCTGTGTACAGGGAAGCTGGATTCCCTAGCTCCTACCTGGATCCACGAGAAAGGTAAAAGTTGCAGGGATTTTATGGTCTAGTATCAAGGTTCCCCTCTGCTTTCACCATGTTCTATTGGTTGAGGCAATGAAAGTCCAGCCAGGTTCAAAGGGAGAGAGAGAGAGACTATCTCTCGTTCTGATGGAGTAACAGTGCTCTATGAAGAGTATGTAGGATGGGATGTATTTCTTCACAGCCAGTTGTGGAAAGCAGAGTCTGACATAGTGGCTGGTAGACATTCAGAGAGTATCCCAGAGGTCGTTGTTAGGAACTGGGTTTCAAAGATTTCCCAGTGTTCACAACCCTCTCACGAAGTCTGGATATATAAAGGCAGAAAGTTGCCCTTGAAGAAGGATCCAGGGCAGCAGATGTCAGCTGCATGTGAGATATTCAAAAGTGAGCAAAATGGAGCACCTGACTTGGGAGCTGTCTCCTGTGTGAAAAACGCAAAATTGGACAGTGCTTAAGGCCTCTTTCCTTCTTCATGAGAGACTTCTAACCTCCCCAAACTGATCTTTGAGCCTTCACAGATAGAGCTTGGTGATTAGGCTTGATGGGGAGGCAAGTGGGGATGTAGAGTCCAATGGAAAGCGGGAACGATGCAGGACCATTGATGTAAGCTTGTGCAGCTGAGCCCAGTGGGAGAACATGTGTCCTTCATCCTGGGAAGAAGGAAGCACTGGAAATGCAGTGTCACAGCTGTCACCGGGCAGCTGTGGAAGGTAGATGCAAGTAGTTTTCTGTGCTGGGATTCTTTTGTGCTCTTGATGGTTTTGAACAAAGAAGGGGTTCTCTATGAGTCAATTCCATCCATTAAACTAGAATTCATCTCCTTAATAGGACTACTGGGATATTGGGATTCAAGACCCCAAAAATGAGAGATGTAGCTGAAAGTGAAATCACTAATAGAGCATAGTAGTTTATACCTGGAATCCCAGTATTTGGGGTGGAGTCAGGAGGATCAGAAATTCAAGGTCATTCTTGTTGTGGAATATTCCTTTACACTATGTGAAGATATTTCACTGTGATTGTTTTAATAAAAAGCTAAATGTACAATTGCTAGGCAGGATTTTGGGGGCACAGAGAACGCTGGGGAGAAGGACAGAGTCACAAGGAGATGCCAAGGCTCAGAGGAAGCCACATGGACAGTACAGAGGAAAGGTAATAAAGCCACGAGGCAGAAAGGAAATTAATAGAATTGGGTTAATTCAAGCTATAAGAGCTAGTTAAAAACAAGCCTAAGCTATCAGCTGAGCTTTTATAATTAATAAGTCTCTGTGTCATTATTGGGGAGCCAGTAGTCCAGACTAAAAGGTCTGACTACACATCCTTTACTATATACCAAGTTTGATACATGAGGCTCTCTCTAAAAAATAAACAAAATAAAACAGAGCTGCAATGTCTGAAGTCACCTGGGTCAGTGGTCAAACCCTCCCCTAGGACACAGTCACAGTGGGAATCAGAACAAATCACTCACAGGCTCTTTCCCCAGTCAAATGAGGTAATGCAGTTCCGAGCTTCCTCTTCGGAACACCAAGTCCTCAGCAGCATTTTAAATACAAAACCTGACGCTGTAGACTCAGCTCCCAGTCATATGGCTTCCTATAGTTTGGCATCCGGGCAAAATCAGAGCTTTGCAAAAGTTTCTGAAACAGAATAATAAGAGGAGCTGCTTAAAATAGAGGTCCACCAGTGAATCCGGGGCACAAGACTCCGCTTAAGACAATTAGAGTGTCTTTGCCTTTGTTGAGGAAACTGGGGCATCTACCTGGTTATTCCACCTCTGTTTGACACAGTTCGAACATCAGGGAGGAAAATAAGGTGTGAAAGAATCAACTAGAACTTTGCTGACATCGTAATTCTTTCTAAAGCACCCAATTTGAGTTGGACTTTAACTCTTCTTCAGAGCTGTTTAAAGGGAAATTGGAAACTGAGGCACTTATCAACGTCCCCCTTATATCATTTTTCCTTTTTATGGAGGCTTAGATGCAGCTTTGAGCTTTTGTTATGAGTCTTTGTTATGAAAAGGGAGGAATTTCAGCAGGGTTCACCTGCCACTGAAGCTTCATCTGCCTTCACTTTTCCCAACCTGAGGGGTTGGACTTGACTCTAGAGTGGTAGGTGGAGGAAGGAGCTGATGACAGTAATTGGAATGCCAGAAGTCTACAGTGTTCCTCTAATAACCCTCATCCGTCCTCCTCCTGTTTGTTTATTCCTGCCCCTACTCCTTAGGTATTCCCTGTCTGCTCATCTGTCATGCTGTTTGGTTAGTTGTTGTTGTTGTTTTAACCACTAGAACTTTCTACGTATTCACTCATTTAACTGCATAACAACCCTTAGGGTTTTTTTCTTTTTTTTCTTTTTTCTTTCTTTTTTTTTTAAACTATTTCTAGCTCTGAGAAAACACAAACCCAGATCTTAACCTCTGTAAGACTCTGTGGCCATTCAGACGGCAGACAGAGTTTCCAGGTTGCCAGTCTTTTTCTTATAACGTGAAGTAGGCTTCACCATGTTCTTGCCTCACTAGCCCTTCAGATAGCTTTTGCCCCCACAGCACAAGAATAACACTTTTCAAGAGATAGTATATAAAAAGGTCCAAGAGTAAGTAATAATTGTTCTATAAATATTTTCTTTTGTTTTTGAAAAAAAAAAAAGGCCAGGAAATTTTAGTTTAACAGAAAACCGAGCAGAAGCGTCCTGTCTACCTCCTCATACTTGTCCGTTCTCTCGGTAACGGCTGTGTCCAGGTGGCTGCTGAGCCAGTACCGACTCATCACTATTAACTTGTGTCCTTATTCTACATTAAGGTTCGGTGCTGTGTACTTCTTTGGATTCATGACTCCACACTTAAAGCATAATATAGACTATTTTCATCACCCTAAAAATATCCTGTCTTTATCTCATCATTCCTGGCCCCACTCCTGAAAGAACTGGCAACTTCTGCCTATCTCTACTACTTCTGGTACCTTTACTACTTCTGATATTTCTACTGCCTCTAGTCTCACCTTTTCCAGAACCTCTTGTCTTCAGCACTCATCCACAGTAAGCTGACAGGCTGGAGACCTGTTGAAGGATGGATGGGGACAGATGAGCAGTTCAAGTACTAATTTTCTGCTGGAAAATTATCTCTTCTTCAGAGGAGGCTACTCTTCATTTTTTCTGCCCCTCCACTACTTAGATGGGCTCCACCCCCACTACAGAGGGTAACCTGCTTCAGCCAAAATCTACTGACCTAAATGCTAATTTCATTTAAGTAGGGCCTGACTAAATATCTAGAATAGCTGGGCAGTGGTGGCGCACGCCTTTAATCCCAGCACTCGGGAGGCAGAGGCAGGCGGATTTCTGTGAGTTCGAGGCCAGCCTGGGCTACCAAGTGAGTCCCAGGAAAGGCGCAAAGCTACACAGAGAAACCCTGTCTCGAAAAACAAAAAACAAAAAACAAAAAACAAAAAACAAAAAACAAAAATAAATAAATAAATAAATAAATAAATAAATAAATAAATAAATAAATAAATATCTAGAATAATGATTAAGTATCTGGGCTTCATACCTGTTCAGGTTAACCCATAAAGTTAATCATTGCATTTAATAACATGACCTTGACACTCCACATCTTTTGGGACTTGATAGCTCACTTCTTTTCAATTTTGTAGAAGAACAATGTTGCACTGTGTGGACCTATCGTAGTTTCTGTATCCATTCACTTACTGAAGGACATCCCAGTTCCCTTCAGTTTTTGACAGTTGAATGTTGGGCATGGAAGCAGTCTATAAATATCCACGTCTAGGTTTTGTTCAACAGTGGGTTTTGAAGTCAAGTGGGTGGATACTTGAGTACTTGGTGTTTGCTAAGACTTTGTAGAGTTAAAAAAAAAACCAACTAAACAAACAAACAAACAAATGGCCAGGCTGTCATCCTATGTGCTCGTGACACCCTACATCCCTAATCCTATGGACAGGGCCTACATTTCCCTAATGTGCCCATCATCCATGGAAACTGTTGTCAGTGTTTTCAATCATTCGACTTTTCAAGTTGTGGTTGCATCTCATGGCTGCTTTAAATTACAATTCCTTAATCATGTCTGATGTTGATTTTCTCATTTGTTTGTTCACTATTGTGTATAATATTTAGTGAAAGGACCTAGTTGACTGTTACACCCATTTTTAAACTGAGTTGTTTGTTTTCTTGTTGAGTTTTATTTGCATGGTATAAATACAAGACATATATCAGACATATATTATGCAAGTGTTGTCTCCCAAGTGCATACTAGTATGTGAAGCCCAAGCTTCAGTATTCAGTACTGAAAAAAAATATCTTTTTAACAAATGTTTGCAGTTCAAAAAATTTTTTAAACTAGTAATAAAAACACCTGCCAAACTTTTGAAGCCTGTGTTCAAACCCACTGCTTCATCCACATAAACTGATATTGGTCTTTGAAGAGTGTGAGTCCCCCTACCATCTGCCCTCACTCCACAATTACTAAAGAATTCCCTATATGTATGTGGAGTCTAGGCTACAGTCTACTGAATAAATAGGCCCTTGACCATGGTTCATGAAGGTAGTCCTCAAGCTTGCTTCCTGCTCTCTCTAAACAAATGTCAGAGACTCTCAGTTCTCAGTTACTGTCTCCCCTTTATAGATGAGGCAAGTCTGACATCTTTCTAGTTCACTGTCTGTGTTCACTGTAGTGGGTAGCTGTTCCAGCTTTGACCCAGAGGTACTACCTCCATTGAGGCTTCTGGTAACAGTCACACCTATGAAGCGGAGCTGAGACAGTAGCCCTTAAGACCTGAGATCTGGATGTGCCGGCTCTCTTGGTTCCTGGATCCTGGACACTGGAGGTAGACTGAGCAGAGTTTTCCAGAGAACACTGCTGGACTGCACTACACCTTTCCCTGACCCTGTAACCTATCCCTTCACTTGTAAGTTACCCCACAAAATAAACCTCCCTTTTAACTACATGGAGTAGCCTTAATACTTCCACCAATAGTTCACTGTATGGAAGGGGTTATCTCAGGAACCTTTCAGTGTTTTGACATTCACCTATGCCCTTTTATTGTTCCATCTAGGTTAGATGAGAGTGCAAGGACAGAAGTCTCAAAAGTTCTAAAGTTGTCTGTCACCCTCAATACCCTCTATGCCCACCAACAAACAGTATCTCCAACAGTGAAAGCTGGTGAGGTTTGAGCAATCTGAAACACTGGCAAAGGAAATAGGAATACGGAAATGTGACACTTTTCCTAAAGTGTTTAACCCACTCACCTCCAACTTTCATGACCAAGAAAATGGAAATGGCAACCTAATCCATGCCTTGCATGAATTATTCATAGTGGCCCTTTATACCCACAAAAAGGACAATCCAGGTGCCACATCATTGTGATATGTAAAAAGCCACCATCTAAGAACCACTAAGACAGTGGTTCTCAACCTGTGAGTCATGACCCCCAGGGAGGTTGAACAACCCTTTCACAGGGGTCAACTACGACCATCAGAAAACACAAATTGTAGTGGGCAGCTGTTCCAGCTTTGACCTGGAAGTACTACCCCTAGTGAGGCTTCCGGTAACTGCCATGCCTACCTATGACTTGCCCCTGGAGCAGGTCTGAGACGGGAGTCCTTAAGACCTGGGATGCAAATGTGCCAGCTGTCTTGGTTCCTTATGATCCTGGATGCTGGATGGTAGATTGGGTGGAGTTCTCCAGAGAACCCTGCTGGACTGTACCTCAACTCTCCCAGATCCTGTAACCAACCCCTTTACTGGCTGTAAGTTACCTCCAAATAAACCTCCTTTTAACTACGTGGAGTTGCCTTAATAAATTCCCCAATAACAAATATTTACAATTCATAACAGTAACAAAATTACAGTTATGAAGTAGCAATGAAAATAATTTTATGGTTGAGGGTGACCACAACATGAGGAACTGTGTTAAAGGGTCGCAGCATTGGGAAGGTTGAAAATGACTGTACTGAGACAATCTTAATAACCCCAATGGAGTGCCACCTCATAGAGCTGAGCTGGGGAGCACTTCAGGAACTTGCTTCTCAGACAGGCCAGCTTTGACAGTTCATGGCACCAAATGTGAAGTTTGTCTGTCTTTTCTTTCTCTCTCTCTCTCTCTCTCTCTCTCTCTCTCTCTCTCTCTCTCTCTCTCTCTCTCTCTTTATTGGTTTTCCAAGTGTAGTTTCTCTGTGCAGACCTGGCTGTCTTGAAACTCACTCTGTAGACCAGGCTGGCCTCAAACTCAGAGATCTGCCTGCCTCTGCCTCCCTAATGCTGGAATTTAAGGTGTGTACCACCACTGCCTGATGTGAAGTTCTTATTTATTTATTTATTCTTATGCTTAAACCTCAGTGAATCAAGTCCGTGAAATCAGATCTGTTCCCTATAATAAAGACAGCCCATATTGTTATAGAGATTTCTCATATAAAAAAAATGCTTTTATACAAGCCTCCCACCCCACCCCCACCCCCGCTCCTTACTGATCCTGTTAGCAGCCTGGGAGGTTTATAAGGGCAAATACTGTTTTTTCATTTCTTACATGAAGAAACCAAGGTCTCCAGTGTCTAGGAGACATATGGTCAGTGAGTGGCTCTAACAATGCCTGGTGCCCAGATTGTCTGAGTTGCTTAATGTTCCTTTGATTGACATGATGCATTAAGACCACAGCTTGAGAATTCAGATACTTTGCTGACAGGAAGGGAAGGTGGATTCGAAGGAACTTTGACAACCAGGTACAGAATAAGGTAAAAATGAAAGTGTTGCTCATGGTGGGATCTTTGATCTAAATGCATGCAAATCCCCCGGGTGTTACTCTTTTAAAATCCAGACCTTTTGGCTCTGAATTTCAAGGCATGTGGCTCAGCATCCTGCAGTTTAACAAAGTACTTCATTTGAATGGATGGGTCAAGGACACTGAGCCTTCACAATTCTGTAGCAACCTTTTATCAACATAGGACTTGCTGGGAGTGGGCCACAGTTTTCTAATTTTCTTTGAAAATATTACTATAGAATCCTACAACTATGCAGGAAATCACGCTGGATTCCCGAGACAATAAGGTCAACTTCCAGACAGCTGCTTCTGTTCCTGTCCTGCCTTCCCTCTGGCTGGCTGTACTGAGACCTTTGAATTTAGCAAAGGTGTTACTCTCTCCTGTCTGAGAAAAATAAAAGATTAAAACTAAACAGATGCCAGAGCCAGGCAACTTAACCCAGGTTAGGTAATGCTCATCTTACAGTCCTACACAGGCATCAACACATTGCTTTGACAGGATGCTATTGACATCCTGACTTAGATCTCAGTAACTTGTTATCTATAACTGTCTCTCTTTCCTCAGTTTTGTGCTCAGAAGAAGCATCCAAGTTCTCTCCTGTCATAGGCTCAGTGTGAGGAGAATATGGGATGTGATGTGTTGGCCATTTTTGATTGAGACTGTGCAATATCAAAAGGTGGGAGAGGGCTTGGTCAGGGAGAGGCTGAATAGCCCTCTCAGGCCCTCTCCTTGCCTTTCTTCTGAAATATCCATTCAGATCCACATCTCCCCCCCCCACGCGCGCCCCGCCCTAGCCCTTTCCTACCCTTAGCCTCAACATTTTGCAGGCTATGGATCACCTTCTGTGGCTTGATAGAGGTGGGTTAGCAGGAGGCTGTAGTTGCAGAGGTGCTAGAAAAGCTGAGCAAAAACAGTGGGAAGGGGAGATAACTGGAGACTTTAAGAGGTATAAGAGGCTATGATTACTGACAGGTTTGGAGGGGCAAGAGAGATCTAGAAAGATCTTGAAGCCTAGAGGCAGGTCTAGCCTAGGAGTCTGATGCTGTGACAGACAAGAGTCCTGAAGACAGCTGCTCAGAAGGAGCTAGAGGAGCGATTGTCCAGAGGGAGCAAGGAAAGTGGGGAAGTAGGAGTCCAGCAGGGGTAGAGGGAATGCAAGAGACACAGTCCCTGGCAGGACGCTGCCTGGGCAGGAGAGAGAGTAGCAAATACCAATCCCGGGTTCTTTTCTCTCCTGCTTCTTTTCACTGCCGCCTTCCATTGGCTGAGCTTAGCTGAACCAGTTCGTGAAGGAGCTGGGAATTGCAGCATTCAGTGATCTGGAGCAGAATGGGAAAAGTTAGTTTTGGATCTGACAGCAGCCGAACAGCAAAGGGAAATGACTTCTAAGTGACATCATGCTTATAGAGGAGCCAGAAATCTGGAAACAGAATATGCATAAGAGAGTTTTCAGATATAACATTATGCTGCATATGTGTCCATTGCCATTTAAATATGTTCAGTGCCTTGCCCCTGTTTAGTAGATCAATGACCTGTGGGAATTGCTGTGATAATTGTGCATGAATGGATTCCATCAGTCCTTGCCCAGCCACCTGAAAACTGTTGCTTACTATGATCTGAGACTGCTTTAGCAGTGCATACCATCAGTGTGTATGTGTGTGTATGTGTGTGTGTGTGTGTCTGTGTGTGTCTGTGTCTGTGTGTATGTCTGTATGTGTGTCTGTGTCCCTCTGTGTATGTATTTGCATGTGTGTCTCTGTGTGTGTCTCTGTGTGTGTATTTGTGTGTATCTGTGTATGTGTCTGTGTGTATATGTATGTCTGTGTGTCTGTGTCCCTCTGTGTGTATTTGTGTGTATCTGTCTCTGTGTGTGTCTGTGTCTATGTGTCTGTGTGTATCTCTGTGTGTATATGTCTCTGTATGTGTCTGTGTCTGTGTGTATGTGTCTGTAGTGTGTCTCTCTGTGTGTATTTGTGTGTGTCTGTTTGCGTGTGTCTGTGTGTGTGTGTGTGTGTGTGTGTGCTTGTTAGGTTAGAGAGATGGTTCAGTGATTGAGAGACTGGCTGCTCTTCCAGAGGACCCAAATTCAATTTCCATCAACCACATTGTGGCTCATAGCCATCTTTAACTATAGTTCCTGGGAATCTGGCTTTTGCAGGCCCCAGGCATGCATAATAGTGCACAGACATACAGACAGGCAAAACACCCATACATATAAAATAAAATAAATAAGTCTTTCAAAATGTCTATTTTTGAAAGTGTTAAGTCTATAAAGAACATGTCTTTCTGTTAACTTATTTAATTATATACTCTTGGAAATCAAATTTAGTGCAGAGAGGAAAATCAAGGAGAAATTATGGCAGAGTAAACTTCCATCTTCACATGCCAAGTTCATGGCCAGCTATTGAGGCTCTAGTCCTCAGCCTGAGTAAAAGAAATAAACCAGACAGAAATGAAGGCTCGAAGTTTGCCTAGAAACAAGGACATGATGTTTATTTCTCTCTGGACAGTAAGGAAGAATACCATCAGGTTGTCAATCACAAGCTGACCTAGGAGTTGTCCCAGGATGCACACTCTCTCCTCTACCCTCTAAGTTACAAATCTCCACAGCCACTGGGCAGCTGTGCTGTCAATCACAGGCTCTCCTTAGCTCCTTTGCCTCACACTTTCTCCCAAACAAGTCCTGTACATTCTCTTTAGACCCTTGCCTTCCACCTAACTTGCTGATCGCAAAGAGCATCACTTCATTTTAAGTGCACATTTTACACCCTGTCCTCTGCACAAGTTTCCTCACTGGCCTCCCGACTTAGGTGTGTTCTCAATTCAACAAGTCTCCCATCTACATGTCACCATGGCCTCTGGAGTGACGGCTCTAAAATGCTGGTCTAATTGTGTAACGCTGGCAAAATCTATAGAAATCAGTTTTGCTATTAGGTGCAGTCTGTTAAGACTTGTAAAAAGGAAGCTCTTTAGCAGGAAATCTCAAGAAAGCTCAATCAGTCTTCTTTTCCATACCTCTTCTACAACCTTCCTCCACCCAAAGCTCATTGTAATTCTGGGGACCAGAACCGGGTTGGGTCAGTGCAGATACAGGTTTTTAGCATGTCTTTCAGTACTTAGTGTTACACTGTTTGCCAACGTGTGTTGGCTTCTTTGCCTTGCCGGCTTAGTGGGACTGTCTTCCCTCCGTGCTGGTGGTAGGCTGTGTGAGGAGTCCTGAGGATGAGCTTCCAGACTGCTGCATCTCCTTGCTGGTGCAGGGCCTGCTGGAGATCTTTGTTTGTGGCAAGGGGTGATGGTGTTCAGCATGGCGGCTGCTCTTGGTCTCCTTGGTGAAAAGGTAGGCAGAGCCTGAAGATCCCAGGCATGTGAGTGAGTGGCACAGGAGCCTTTGCCCCATGGGCTGTAAGCAGCTAAGATTCAGTCATAGTTGCTTTTCCCTGGGGTCTTATTTATTGAGGTATGATGAATGAATTAATTTTTTTTTATATTGAGGGTACACAACATGGTATTCTCATATACGCCTACATTCTAGAAGGTTTTATCTCAATCAAATTAAGGTATATGTCACTTCTCATAGTTAATTGTGTGCATATAGGGGCATGTATGTGTATATATGTGTACATATGAATGTGTGTAGTATGTATATGTGTGTGCATGTGGTATATGCATGCATGTGTGTGTGGTATATGTATATGTGTGTGTGTACTGTATGTGTATGTAGATATATATGTGATATATATGTGATGTGTGTATGGGGGGTACATGTATGTGGGTGCATGTATATGTTGCACGCACAATTTCTGGCACATAAGACACTACTATTACCCAGCACCCCTGTTCTCTGAATTAGGTCTCCATGACTTATTCCTCTTATAACTAAAGGTTTATACCTTTGACTAAGATCTGCACTTCAAACCTATTCCCAGGTAACTACCATTCTCCTCTTACTGTGAGTTCAACCTAGTTTTAGGTTTCCCGTGTAAGCCTTCTTGTTAAAAGCTAAACCATGTTCCTCTGCCTCCCCATCTCTGTGTGTGTCTGCTTCTCTGTTTATATCGCGCTCTCCTTACTGATCCATCTGCCAACAGACACTCGGGTCTCTTCAGAACTTGGTTCTTTTGCATAGTACTGCTAAGAACATGGGACGATAGGTTTCTCTTCAAAACAGTGATTTTCTTCTCTTTAGATTTATACTGAGAAGTGAGATCACTGGATCGCGTCATGGTTCTGTTTTTCACTTTTTGAGAAACATCCATATGGTTCTCCATAACAGCAGCACCAGTTTCACTTCTACCGACACGGTAGCTGGGCTCCCTTTCCTCCATGCTTTCAGTGGAGCTGGTCTCCTCTTGATGTTTTGATAATGGTCACCCCAGCAAGGGTGAGGCGACCCCTCCTAGTGACTTTGGCTTGCATACCATGCATGTTTTCATATACTGCTGGTCATGGCATGGCTTCCTAGGAGAGAAAGGAGCATGCAGGTGATTTGTCCTCTGCAGTCACTTGGTTGTTGTCTGGCATGAGTTCCTCAGATGTTCTGAATATTACTCGTTACCGGGGACAGGACCCACAACTACTTTTTACCATTTCATTGATTGCCTTTTCATTTTGCTGACTGCTTCCTCTTCTGCACAGAAACTTTAATTCAACGTGGTCCCACTTGTTTAGTTTTTGTTTTAGTGCCTATAATTTACATATTAATTTGCAGAGTTTTTTTTCACAAATATAGAGAAATTTGAAAATTCATATGGAAGCTTAAAATACCCCTGTAACTAAAGCAATCTTGAATAGCAAAAACAAAGCTAGAATACTTCTTCTTTCAAACCACATCGCAAACCTACGGGAGTGGAAACGTGCTGTGGATATCATTCTGTATAAATAAAACACTGATTGGCCAGTGGCCAGGCAGGAAGTATAGGCGGGACAAGGAGAGAGGAGAATTGTGGGAAGTGGAAGGCTGAGGCAGAGTCACTGCCAGCCGCCGCCATGACAAACAGCATGTGAAGATGCCGGTAAGCCACGTGGCAAGGTATAGATTTATAGAAATGGATTAATTTAAGCTGTAAGAACAGTTAGCAAGAAGCCTGCAATGGCCATACAGTTTTAAGCAATATAAGTCTCTGTGTTTACTTGGTTGGGTCTGAGCGGCTGTGGGACTGGCGGGTGATAGAGATTTGTCCTGACTATGGGCCAGGCTACAGAAATGTTCTGCTCCTGGCCTAAAGACACATGCAATCCATCAGGACAGAATAGAGAGTTCAGAAATAAACACTCACACACAACTCACTTTGCAGCAGAGGTGCTATGGTGCTTAACCTTTACGACTATGACCACATTTAGAATCACCTAGGAGATACACCCCCGAATGTCAGAGGAAATTTCCAAAGAGGTTTGACTGGGGAGGGGAAACCCACCCTGACAGTGAGTGGCACCATGTTGTGGACTATGGTCCCAGACTGAGCAAAGAGAGAAAGGATAAAACCAGCTGAACACCAGCATTCAGCTCCCCAATTCTTGGTCATGGATGGAATGTGAGCACCGCCCACCACCACACCTTCTCTTATGGGATGGACTCCTGCCCTCAGACTGTGAGCTGACACACATCTTTTCTTCCCTGTTTTGCTCCTGTCAGGTAGTTTGTCATGGCAACAGGAAGAGTAACACAAGTGTCAAGGACACAAAATTGGACAAAGAAGGGCAATTTACTGAAGTGCTTGGGGGAGGTAGGCGTCTCTGTACATAGTAGGGGGTGAGTTTGGACCCTTTTTTTATATAATACATGAAAGTCAACTCCAAATGAACTAAAGACTTGAACCTGAGATCTGACACCATAACAAAGAAACAGGAAAGGAAAGCTCAGATACTGGCAGTCGTTGTTACTACAGCACAGCCATCAGCACCTTTTTCTATAATAGCTTTGAAGGCGGGGTGGGTCTCTGGCCTTCCTCCTCATCTGTGACTCTTAAGGCTGTGTGAACAATCCTTCACTCAGGATGAGCACAAACCAGCTATAAGCTGGATCCTCCCTAGGACCACAGTTTGCCATCCCATATGCAGTGTAACTTGATGGACTGTGATTAACTCAACAACCCACCAGGCAACAGCGTGCAGGTTGTCTCTTTCTTCATGGTCCTTTCAGCGAACCTGGTAAAGTCCTATTTATGCCTGCCTCAGCTTCCCCTGTTCTGTTATTCTAAGGATGACCCAATACAGCCACCACAGAAGGGTCAGTGTGGCCCCTCTGATCTCAAATGCTCAGCCAAAGACCCTTCTGATTTGTCAGTTCGAGTTCCCTCAGGACAATCTCACTGGCTCATCAATAACCAGTGCAGTAGGTCAGGTATCCATCCTTGACCCAGTCAGCAACCATGGAGCAGCGGGCAGCTGCACTGTTGCCACTTTTAGAAGCTGGGTCTCACTGCCAGTCCTCTGAAAGGGACTGTGTCCCGGGAAGGTGTGCAGACTTTTCTAATAGAACGCCCTCACATTTTGTTCACATGCATCCTTCTTCCCTCCTTCTTGTTTTTTACATAATGTAAACATGTCACTGCCTTCTTCTGGAACTCTGGAATCTTTAAGACTCGACCTAAGCCTCACATCTTCTGTGAGGTGTTTCATTAATGACTAACATCAGATAATGCCCCCCACCCCAGGCTCACTAGGAAAAGTGGCTTGCACTTGTAGTTCCACGGTGTGTATTGTAAAAAGGCTCAGTGTCTAAACTTAACAATTACACACATAGCTCTCTTTAAAGGAGTTCAGTGTAAGAGAATAGGCCACATGGTCAGGATGGTTTTCTTTGCTGCTGGTGGGCTCCCTCTTCAGTCCTCCGTGGCCCCACTCAAATTTCCTCTCATTCGGTGTTGACATTTGTCTTTGCCACACCACATCTGAGGACATCGATTGTCAAAATGAATGTGCATTCAATGAATTTACACTTTTCTCTAGTAAAACACAATCTTGGTCTTATGAGGAGTTCATTTTCAGAAGCATAGAAATTGCAAAATCTATAGACAGCCATGAATAAAACTTAGCTCCCGAATGAAATTCTAGCCTGGAGGGTAACAAGAGTTAAATAACCGCTGCTCACAGCTCAGATTCACAGGATGGCTCTTTAGCCTCGAGTGCTGGAGCGCTGTGTGCAGACTTTGTAGTGAGTTGAGGTATAGCTTCAGTTACCAAGTCCCTACCAGCTGGACCAGCTGTAATAAAACATTAAAGTGTTAAATATACCATGCCTGTTTGGTTCCAGCTTTGACTATGTGGACTGGCTGACTACAGTTTCTGGATTGCAGAACAATGTAAATAAAGCAGTTGTCAAAACGCTAACATATTTTGAATTACTACCTGGCAACATTTGGATCCCATAATGTTCTTTAAATCCTTAAGAACTCTTTCATCTATACATAGTGGTATATTAAAGGTAGAGTTTGCACTCTTAAAAGAACATGGAAATTTTTAAAATGCTAAAGTTCATACATCAGAATTCCTTTTAGTTTGTCAGAGAATGGTGAAGAAATTTTGGTCGATGGTAAATCCATTTTGAATGTGGATTAGAATATATCTTTTTTTGGCTCTCAGATGGGCAGGAAGATAGTCTATTAGATAAAATTTGTTGCTGTTGTTGTTGCTGCTACTGCTGCTGCTGCTGCAACTCAGGAGAAGGGAGACAGGTTGGTGGGCAGTGGAACAGCCTAGAACTGGGAGAATCTACCAATGAAGAGCCCTGCAGAGTCTACTGAAAGGATAAGTAGGAAAGAGAGGAAAGCCAGCATTTAGAGGCAAAGGTTATGAGGAAGAGATTCCAGAGAAAGATTGGAAGTTAAATAGAAATTGGTGGTCCATGAATGTGCTGGACAGTCATCAAGTGGTAATTGGACATGAGGTGATATGTGTCGGTCCCACGGGAAAAAGTTATACTAATTCTGTCTTGGGACAGCCACCCACTTTCCTATGATTCATCACAAGAGCTAGATTCCTGAGGACAGTAATCAGTGTCTGGGTGACTAGGTAATTCTGTGATTGTGCCTAACACTGAGGAAGAGTTTTTGTAAGAGAAATTGTCCCCGTTGAAGTTTGCTCTATTGAGAGCCAATTAAGATAAATCAAGCTTAGATATAGCAAGTTATGAAGATGGTCTAGCTCCAGAAGTGCTTGAGGTAAGACTCTACATCAATGAAATAAGGGATGCCCTGTGTCTCCCAGCAAAGGGCAAAGGAGGTAGCCTTAGCTGGTCTGGATCCCTTCCCAAGCCACCTCATAGGAAAGAAAGACCATCGAAGAGGACACTGGGATTCCAGGACACTCTGGAATAGTGCTAGCCTCTTACCATCCTGCTGTGAAACAAGGAAAAGAGGGAAGAGCCATGCCCACATAGACATGACCTTTTTCCCTCTGAAAGCCCTACCTTCCAACATCCATACACGCCAGCCACCAATACTAGGAACTCTGAATCAGGTTAGGTGAAGATGGAGGAGAACAATCTTAATTCACCCTAGAGAGCAACATTGCCTCACTTTATTCTCTGAACATACTGTGTACAGAATAGAATCATCTACCAAATACCAATATCCAAATTCAACGGTCAAGGCATCCCAGATTTTTGGAGTTGCCATTGAACAAGATGTGATAGTTTTATGTATCAACCTGTAGCCTTTGGATCTTAAATATTAGCACTATATTACATTTTTACAGTATTCCTAGTCCTGATACCATCATTCTTATATCCAGACTTTGTCCCTTAGTAAAGATGTCTTCTTTTAGAATGTTGCCAGTCTTCTTGACCATGTGAAGATAGGGACCACATATTTAACTCAATATTCTGTTTCTTAACTTTGAAGAGTATAGGCATTTGAATAGCTCATATTTTCCTATTGGAAAGCTTTCTTTCTTTTCTTCCTTCCTTCCTTCCTTCTTTTCTTTCTTTCTTTCTTTCTTTCTTTCTTTCTTTCTTTCTTTTTTTAAACAACTAAAGGGCTGTTTACAAGGGACCAATTTAGCAACATTCATCTCCAAAGTAATTTTCTATTTATAGGCTGTAAATAAATTTGCAAAGTCATGTAACTTCATGGTAATAACATGACCTGGAAATTACAAGGTAATTAAACTCAAAGTATCTAAGTATAGTGCTCTAAGAATAATTTACTTCTTGTTGCCAAGAGTCAAGATTTTCCGCTGCTAAGCACTAATGCAAAATGAATTAGTACTGAATGTTCCAAGCTGCTGGGTGCTAGGAATGATGGGAGGCTGCTTCTGGAGCTGCAAAGTGTAAGCGATGGCTGCATGAAATGGAAACAATGGTGTTATATGAACGCCAGGAAGTAACGATGGAAACGTTGACTATGGATTTTTATTTTTGTCTGTGCTGGGAATTTATGTGTTGGTATGAGTATGGGTTAGTGTGTGTATGTGTGTGTGTGTGTGTGTGTAAATGCATAGGAATGTGTGTGTGTAAACGCATAGGAATCCAGAGGTTGATATCCTGTGTCTTCCTCAAACACTCCTACCTTATTGTTTGAGACGGTCTTTCACTGGAGCCAGAACTCACCAACTGGCAAGGCTGGCTGGCCAGCAAGCCCTGTGGCTCCTCCTGTCTCTACCTCCTCAGTGCTGGGATTACCTTCGGAGTAGCTCATCTTTCTAAGTGGGTACTATGGATCCAGACCAGTGCTTCCATGGGTCTTGACTGACCGAGCCTTCTCCTCAGCCCCCTATTGTAAAGTATAGCAACTTCTGTGCTCCTTGAAGAAGGTGAATACAGGTTATCTGTGGCTTATCCAGGTGAGCATTGCCCTAGGAGTCAGTTTAGCTGAATCTGTATGCCTGGAAGGTTTGAAAATAAAGGTAAAGGAGTCTGATGGTGTGACTTGACTATTCATGGTATTAAAGGAAAGGCCTGGAAGAGAATTTCCCTCTAAGATAAAATGGAAATTATTCACATCATAGCTTAGACTATCTTATCCTGGAGGGGAAAATCTAAAGCCAAGTATTTACCCTAAACCCAGATACCAACATGCGTCTGTTCTAGATGCAGTTGCCCAAGAGAACTGTAGCAGCTCTGTTCTCCTAGAGTAGTGCTTCTCAACCTTACTCATGCTGCAGCCCTTTAGTACAGTTCCTCATGTTGTAGCAACCCCCAACCATAAATTATTTTGTTGAAGTCACAACTGTAATTTTGCTACTGTTATGAATCATACTGTAAATATCTGATATGCGACCCTAATGGATCATGACCCACAGTTTGAGAACCACTGTTTCAGATTATCCTTATTAACCTCTTCAAATGTCAGAAAATGTCACTTTGTTTGCTGGAAAGAGGGAGGGAAAGAAGGAGGAAGAGAGGAAGAGAGAGAAGGAGGGAGGGAGAAATATGAGAACACAATTAACTTTACCTTCATATTGTCTGCCAAAACCTGATGAGAGGCAATGGGGAGATAGCCTTCCTCTAGCCTTCCAAAGAGCCATGGTGGTTTTCTGTTGTGTATTTGTGACTTAGTTGCTAATTGGCTGCAAATGGGTCAGAACGAATCAATGTGGCCAACTCTTTAGGGATTAAGGTCTGTGCCCTCAGCCAGGTCCTTTCTCTTCTTCAAATGCCCCCCCCCCACAAGACTCCTTTTTTCTCATGCTCACTATGCTTCAGAGTCTTGGAGTAGTAACTACACCCATACTCAGAGGATCTAAACTACCCTTTGAGGTCTCTCTCTGTCTGCCCACAATTTATAAAAAGCCCTCCTTTGAAGTTTTCTTAGATAATTCAGATTTAAATGAACCATCTGCAGTGAACCACCTGTGAACTTGATATTCATACTAAGGTGTCTGTATAGACATTTTAGTTAAACATTTATCTTTGATATCTTTTTCAATTATTGGGAGCATGTAATCTGAGGGAGAGATTATTTCTTTGAGCTTTTTGGAAAATGATTTTTATGATTTGTGACCTAGAAGTATGGTTCATTTTTAAGAATGATCCCTGAGTATTTAAAAACAAACAATAATCTTGATGTGAAGTGCAGATTTCTATATGGACTATATTGATCTTTATTATTTATTTATTAATCTAAATGAGAATTACCAACAGTCATAATAAGAGATATCCTTGAAGAAACCTCAATTTGTAGTATTCCCAGAACACAAAAATTCTCTCGTGAAATGCAGTGATCTGCATGCATTGGAAATTGTAACTCAATCTCCTCACCCTAACCCTGGTCCCCAAAGACAGAGATTATAAACTATAGTGAAGGGAGAATGGGGCTGGTGGACAGTTAGGCTTTGAAGAGTTGGTGAAGTTCAGAGTCTGATGCACCTGGGTCAGGACTTGAGAAAAAGCTCACAGAGAAGTGTCACAGAACCTCCCAGAACTCAAGTAATCAGATATGCAAGTGTCAGACTAAGGGATACTAAATGACCTGTGTCCTCTGTCATAGCTGTGACTTGGGCATGGTCACTGCTACCCAACCATAGGCAGTGCTGCTGTGACATACCTGTGTGTGACATGCACATGAGAGTAACTGGTCTGTAGGCTGCAAGCTCTGATGGTGACACCTCTGGAGCAAGCCTGCAGGGAGAAGACACTGATGCAAGTGTAAACCACAGAGGAGCAGAAGGTGAGGCGTTCACAGATTTCCACATTTGTAGTTCTTTATGGCTAGTGTCTAAAGAAACAAGAAAGGTTAAACTTTTTATTATGCTTGGATCTTTATACATTTTAATCATTTTGTCAGCTTGATTTACTAGTGTCCAGAGGAGAGGGGATAAAAATGTCTCCCAGGATGCTGTTCACCAGCTTCTACCGTAGGACTTTCTTCATCGACCTACCTGTCTTGTATCCCATTTCCTTGATCTTGGTTTTCCAAGGTGACAGTTATTGTTTCAGTTAATTTACCCTAAAACATGATTGATTTAGAATGAATTAATAGTCTTCAGAATCCATAGGCTGTATCTAGAAAGCTCGACTGCTTGCAAATAGCTTCAGTTGTTTTTTTAAATTCTATTTGTAATTCCAAGAGACCACTAATGCCTTTGTGGCCATCTCTAATGTGCTGCTGGTATGGCGGCGTGTACGTCTGTTTGTATTTATGGCAGTTTTCATGAGTGAGGGTTCTGCTGCTGAAAGCCTGTCATTAGAGGTTCTTCTGGATTAATTCAAACCCATATCTGCTTCACCAGGAGGGAGGAACATTGTGGGTCACGGCATCCGGGTGAGGTGCAGATCTCTTTTGAAGAAAACTGCAAGATGTGGTGCACAGTTAGGTGATAGCTTCCAACTGTTGCCTCCTTCTGGGCCACCCTAGCTTTAAGTCAAGGTCACCCTCTTTCTGAGGTAGCACTACTCAATAACCGACCAACACAGTGGCTATGGGTTAACCTTCCTGCCCAATGCAGGACTCTTCCGAAGGGCAGCCAACATCTGCAGATGTTCCCTCCACCGTGGGTCTCTTCCCTTGTTTCTCTCTCAGAATGTACTTCGCTGGTCAGCCTCTGTACCTCTAACCCAGGCTAACCATATGCTTCCCAGAGGAGCAAACAGACACCAGACTTAACAGAAAATGTCAGTTCTGTTCTCATTCCATTCTTCCTCTCCAGGCTGCTTCTGTCACCCTTTCATAAAGATGAATGATCTGGGGTGGTAAGAAGGCTCCTCCAGCAAAATGTTTGTTGTGCAAGCCTGAGCATGTGTATTGTTCTACCTCTCTCTCTCTCTCTCTCTCTCTCTCTCTCTCTCTCTCTCTCTCACACACACACACACACACACACACACACACACACACACACACACACATGTGCACATGCACACGTGTACACACACACATATACATACACACACAAACTAAATACATTTTTTAAAGATGAAGATTTTGTTTCAACACCAGAATCAGATTTTATTTCAGCTTATGAATTAATGGATCTAGCAGATTCATCACTAGGGTCATGATGCCCTCGATGCCCAGTACTCTTCAGATATCATAGAGCCCCATTTGTTTGAGCCCAACACCATTGAGCACAGTGTTCTAACACAGGTGCCACTCCTCTCCCAAGCCAATGCAAGGAAATAACTAACCAGTTCCACAGGGTACCCATCTGTCCTCTGCTCAAGGAGAGACCATGCAAGGGGAAGCAGTATTTTCATCAGACTGATTGCGGATGGAAGAATTTGCGAGTTTGGACTCAGTCTGTGCCTTTGTCACTTGTAACTATGCATGAAGATTTCCTAAAGCCTACTGAGGCAGAGAATGAGTGATAAGATGGAGTGAGGTTATGTCCAAGCTAATAAACACCTCAATTGCTATGATTAGAGAAGATAATAATGATCACAATAGCTGAATCTGTCCTTAAATCATTTGCATTGTTCAGAGGAGTGACCTAATGTGTCCAAAATGCCACCATCCATTTCATGCAAACCTCCGGACTTAGAATTTGGAGTCTTAGTCTGGTAGCCATATCCTAACATCACTCCGGCTACACCATGCATATACCAGCAGGCACATGTCTTACAAGAGGATATCAGTAACGGACCCAAGGAAGGTTGACATCCTAGTGAGCCCCAGCCATTGTTTTAAGGCCTGGAGTTTCTAAGAAGTAGGTTGATTTGTTGCTTCCCACAACCTATCCCCATGGTGATGACCAGTGAAGCCAATTAGATCCATTTTCTTTAGGCCTTCTCAATGTCTATGTTAAGGTAGCAATGACCTGGCTGTGATTCCTTCCCATTTGGGAGCAGTGTGGACAGGAGGGATGTTTGGAGAGATGCTACACTGGTGTTCCTAACAGAAAGTAGGGAATTTAACAAGCAGAGATTCATTGACTTTGGGGACTCTGTTAAGATGTCCACTGGCCCTAGGTGATTTGAAGCTTGTCTCCTTCTCTCTCCATATGTCCTGTAGATAATTCCAGATGCCCAGGTGGAGAAGTGCCTGGGAAAGGTGAGCAAGTCATCATGCTGTCATTAATCACTTGCAGACAGCGGGTCCTAGAGTTCTTCCAGCCCTGCCCTGCCCTGCCCTGCCATGATCTACAGCATCTCACTGCAGCAAGGTGGGAGAAGGCTCAGCTCTTCTTGGGCACCTTTCTTCTCCAGATGTCAATGTCAGACTGCTTTCCTGGTGGAGGAAAACACATCCATTGCTGTTCCTTTAAAACTAAAAAGCATCCTTTCCATGTGTGCCTTTTGAAAAAAGGACTATGGGCTTACCACCTTTTTATTTAGGATATCCACTTGATGTGGTAGGGAGGACGCAAAAGAGAGATCATGCATGAATCAAGTTAATGTATATTTTTATATTTATCTCTCTTACCTCCAAGGGTATATTGCCATTACAAATCATGCCATATACATCAGCATTTGCCCAAATGAGTTCTGTAGAATACTACTCTCCTTTAAGATTCATGTAAAACAAGTCTGTGTCAGTCCAGTCCTGGAGGTGCTATCCATCAAACCTCATAGGAGACTCACAGTGCTAGTCACAGCATGGGAGGAATCTGGCCACCAGACAAACCTACTTACTTAATTGAATCGGTGGTGGACTCCTTCATTGATATCCCTAATGTAGAATGTTCTCTCAGGACTTGTATCACAGTAGTAGAGCCTTCCCTGAGGACTTGGGTTTGAAATCATTTACGGACAAGTCCATTTTCCTTTCTGTGCCTCAGATTTCTCATCTGAACAATGGGCATGATACATCAGAGCTGCTGGGTGGCTCAAACACATCACTATACTTAATAAGCTCAGTACAGTACCTGCTGTATAGTGGGCGTACCTAAGTTTCCTGTTAGTATTATGGCTTTCTGTCTTCAAACAACAGTTTGGGTCTGATAAGAACAATAAATGAGAATTAAATATTATGGTAATTAAGATAATAGTGACTATATTTTAGTCTGATAAAAATTTTCATAAATCCATACTTGGTTTTCATGAGTCTTATGTGGTAGGTATTGTAGGTATTATTGGTGTTTACCCAACTATAGATCAGAAGAGAAGACTAAGAAATTCGAGCATGTTTTAATGAGTCAACAGTAAGGGAAAGACCTAGGGAGCAAACAGGAAACTTTCATATCAGAGTTGGAGCCTTTCCCACAAATTGTATTTGATTTTCCTTAAGTTCCAAGTTAAAATGTGAGGAAACATTCATTTGTAACAGCTGTGATCTGCCTCTCCTAGGAGCATAAGTGCAGTGCAGGGAGTTAAATGCAGATGTTAATAATGAAAGTCACTAAGGAGAATGAGGACAAGGCAGGGTGACAATTGCCTTCAAGGTTACAAAGCTCCTGGCAAAGCCTCGTGGAGGACTGAGAAGCATGAAGCCAGGACCACACCATCCGATAGAAGACCTTGATTCTGATTCTACATCCAGGATAAGCCTGAGTTTCCTTGACAGCTGAATAGTAATGGGGGCCACACAAGTGAAGCTTTGAAATCTGTGCTTGGTGTAGAGGGATTATGGTTACTGGTTCAGCATCACATGTGAACTCCACATAGTGTTTACAAATCAGGAAAACCCAACTTTTGGGACTTAAAGTTACCTAGAAAAACAGAACGGTTTGTGTGTTAACCCCAGACTCCTTGGACTCGCCTGCTGGCCCTTCTTTGGGCCTTTGGGCACTGGAGTGACAGGGAATCTTGGAGCATCTTTCAGGGATGACTTTACAGATGTGGTGTCAGACTCAGCTAATGCTTTTTAAAAAGGTGATAGCAGAGGGTGGGAATAGGCCCAGGATCCTGCTGGTTCGACACTTACTATCTTCATACCCAAGATAAAGTAATCATGATTTATACTCCAGGCTAGAAGAGTAACAAAACAACAACAAAAACCCAGATGAGAAGAGAGGGGGAATATTTCCTCTCTCACATCACAGCCATCAAGTATTGTCACTACGGTTTACTGTCCCATCACACTCCGAAAACAGTTTGTCTTTCTCTTCAAACCATTTCTATATAGGAGAGAGGCATCTGTCTTTCCATTTGCTCTGCCAGCCAGGGAGAGCTGAGTTCATCTTGATTGCACTTTTCCGAAGCTGAATTCATCCATGGGTGCCAACAGTAAATTCTCTACTTTACCTTGGCATATCTGAGTGCTAACACATGTGTGGTCCCCACCCACTCTCTCTCTCTCTCTCTCTCTGACTTCTTTTTCTCTAGAAAACTTAGAGACCTGAGGAGGCAAAGTGCTTGCTGTATCAACACAGAACTCCAGGTCAGTCCCCAGAACCTGAAGAACAAACAAATAAACAAGAACCGAAATCAACCAAACAACAAAAACCTGAGGATGGCACAACATTTGTCATCCCAGTACTGGGGAGGCAGAGACAGGAGGACTCCTGGGGACTCACTGGCCAGCCAGCCTAGCTTAAGCAATGAGCCTCAAGACCTTGTTTCCAAAAACAAGGTACATGGTTCTTAAGGAACAACACCTAAGGCTGACCTATGACATCTACATAGATGCAAGGATACATGCTTTCACACATGCACATACACATAAGAAAAGGAAATTTAAAAAAAGGAAAAGAAGGGAGAGTGGAGTGGAGGGAAGAGGAGGAGACTCAGAGCACTCCTCATCCCCCAACACTTTACTCACAAGGCTCTGGCTATAATTACCCTTTGAGTCCCACACTGGGAGAGAGCTAAGCAATGATGTTCCCATGGGAGATTAGGAAGGATGGGAAGGATGAGTCTCATCAACCCTCCTCGCTCATTAAAGCTCCAAATGCAACAAAGACCAAGCTTAAGCTTCCATCAGAGTCTGAACAGCCCTTTTCTTCCATCTAGCTGAGCCAAGGCAGAAAGGCAGACAGTTGAAGAGTGAGTTTGTAGGTGAAGGCACTTACATTATACACGTGCACATGGATGTCACTCTCCTGGTCACAGCTTTCTGAGACACTTTTCCTGGTTCTCAGAGCACTGCACATATGTGGGTGTATTTCAACATGAAAAGTCTTGAGAGACATTTCCAGTGAGAATGAATATTTCTAAGAAATTAGCGTCAGAAGCCAATCTGGGCTCACTGGGGCCCCTCTCAAATAACCCCATCCCATAATAACCCCATGTTAGAGTTTGATGGTAAGCAGCAATAAAAGGGGGGAGATGAGTGATGTAGCCAGGTTTCCACTTCCCCCTAGGGTGGGGAATGCTGACCTGTCCCTTCCCAGCCCATGCTTCCTAATGCTGATGGCTTTGGGTATTGGTATTTTGTCATTGTTTTGTTGTTGTTGTTTCATTTTGTTTTTAACTCAGATCTATTTGCAAGCTTTCATCTTTCTGAAGACCAGTAACTAACTATCCATAAGCCTCAAGGAGCTATCAAATATATACATGTAGGCAAGTGGAATTGCTGTGGAGTGCATGTGGTGAGTTGATTCACACTTACAATTTACATTTATTCTTGGGTATGTTTGGCATTAATGTCATGGCTGAAGGACTGTGATGAAGATTAAATGCATAAACTTTTTTTTTTGCTGATTTTGTAAGTTTGTTGGTTGTCTGATTTGATTTTTCAAGCTTGATGTCTAATAGTATGATAGGGAACATTTCTTCTTTTTCCCCCCAGCAATTTCATAGAGGAAGTATCCCAAAGCAATTTTACTTAATAAACTTTCGGGGCAAGGTGTCTGCTAACCTTGGCGTTCTAGCTAAATAGACTGGCTGGGAAGCTAGAAGCCAAAGACCATGCAATTCAGTCTCAGGAATTTCATAAACATCTGGATTTGGGCAGGACTCCCCTGAATAAAATAAAAATTGAGCACATCTAGGACAGGATAATTTGTCTAGATTTTCTTGTTCAACTATTGATGTTGGCTTTGAATTTAGAGTTTAGATTACCAAAGGTTCTATCTCCTTTGTAAGTGAGTAAGTGTTCTGGTCTCTGCCTCCCTCCGCACTAGGGGCTACTCACCAGCATATCACTGGGACACAAGAAAAGTACATATTAGGTGCCATAGGACAACACAAAATCTGTCGCTGGAATGGAGCTTGGGATAGCTGATCATGGCATGTGGGAACCTCCACTTTCCTTGAGGTTTCAGGGAAATCCTGGGGAGTGGTTGCATGGTCATGGTTCTTAAAAATGTCATTGTTCCCGCTGTTGGATTTACTGTCTGTGCCCAGCAACAGGGTATCTGTGCCCACACACTTCTGCACCTGCTGCATCTCATCCTGGGTGCTAATCACCATATATCATTTTTGATTTCAGCCGTTGTTGAGACTCAACCATTCTATTTTATTCTAAATATAGACTTGTTAATGACACAATGGCTAGATTAGGGGTAATAAGCTATATGGAGACAGAGGTGTCCAACTTTCAACCTCAAGAGGGAATGTTGTCATCTACAAAGCTCACAACGGAGAACTGGGCAATCCAATTATAAAAAAAATTGCAAAAATATGTCATAATATTTTAATTACATCTGTGATTCTATGTTGGATGACATTCATAGCTACTCAGGGCATGCAGACACCAGCCAGCACGAGGCCAGACCCAAACCATTATTTTGTAAATAAAGTTTTATTGGGTCACAGCTGAGCTCATTTGTTCACATTTTGCAGTCTCTACTCTCCCATTGCAACAGCAGGTCAAGAAGTTTTGTGGCCAGCAGAGCCAAACACACTTATTATTTGGCCCTCCTAAAAAAGTTTACAGCACTCCAAGCTGGAACACAGGGACAGAGTGGAGGCCAGTAGATCCAGTCTGTGTCTACTCAAGGTACATATGGTTGGGTCAGGGAGACTGACTGACAGGTACCTTAGAGCTCTCAGCAAGAAATGCCAGCATATCACGTGGGAAACCAAGGTGCCTTTGTGACTTCACATCTTTCAGAAAGGCATCTGCTTCCGCATAATTCAGGATTTGTTTTACCTGGAAGGAATAGGATGGAGCTTGGCGTGTAAGGCAATATATAAATGAGAAGCAGGGCAAGAATAATTTATCAGCATGCAGTCTCCGGGATGTGTGGATGCTGAACTGGCACACAAGCCCACATCCCAGGCTTTGCAGAGGTCCCTGAAGTTCTTATAACAGTATGTCATCTTGCCTGTCTACCTGCAAGCTATAGGCCAGAACAGGCTTCCTCTCTTTGAACACACAGGGACCTCTTTTACCACAGCTGCCTACTGTGAATTTTGCTTGCCCGTGAGTAGCCAGACATGATTCCAATGGAGAATGCCCCAGACTGGAGCTGCAGGTGGGGGCTTCCATTTAACATTGCTGGGGAGGGTTTGATTTCCCATGAGCTCCTGAGCAATTTGCAGAGGCTCAACATTTGGGCACGTCTGTGAAGGAGGAAACATGCAGTGCCTTCCCTCCCTGGAATTGTGGATGGACCGAAGACCTGTGGGGTGAGGCCAGCAAAGAGAAGCTGGGGGTGGGAGGTGGAAAGACATTGGTAGAAAGAATCCCAGCCTCTGGGCTTACCTGGGGCGATCTCTGGGGCTTATGTGCTTTCGCTGGAACTCTGGTGGTTTCCTTTGAGCTATTTTCTCATCCCTGGCAGACATTTCAGTACTTCTGTCCTGTTGAGTTCATTTGCAGTGCTATAAGGCTCATCTCTACAGCTGGCTGTAGGGACAATTCTCTCAAAGCCCTCCAGATCACAGACCTTTGAGCTTTGAGCTTCTGCTGGTGCCTCCAACAGCAGAACATGACGTTTTCTTTCTGAGCTGTTTGCTAAAATGAACAATTTGGGGCATGGTGGTTTTTGTTTTGCCCAGAACAACAAACCTCAGAAAGATTGGGAATACTCCCAAGAACATATTCTACATATGTTTAAGAAATGGGGACATATTCTGCATGTTTTCCAGAAACAAGGGCATCTTCCAAACAGCATAGGTCAAACCTCCAGACATAGTTCTGGGCACACAACTCAAACTTGTGCACATCTCAATAACCAGTTACCACATTCCTCTCTGCTAAGCCTGAACAAGCCTCAGGATCATTCTGAATGCTGTCTTCTGTCCACACTTCCAGAAAGTGAAACACAGCCCTAAACGGATTTGTGACTTCCAACACAAGTAGTCACTTTTGAGGAGAAAACAGATTATGAATAATAATAGCTGCCATGGATTAAGTTTTATTGTGTGTCAGACATTGTTCTGTTTGACAAGGCATCGCTTTGTATACACCACCTAAGTACAGGCTTTGTTTGGATTATTGTTCTATCACCAATGTTCATAAGAGTCTCTGGTGCGAGGTGGTTGTTTAAAAATGCTTATTTAGTAAGTGCATGCAGCCATTAAACATATTTTGAATGAAGAAACAGTGGGCCCAGAGAGTTCAAAATCACCTAGGTAAGTAAAGGCTAGAGCCATGACTGCCTACAGCATCATGTTTCTCTTAGGCCACAGCTTCCCATGACAATGATTCTTATGTCCAAATGTCCAGCATCTAAGCTGTTCAGTCTCCTGGGCCTCTTCAGTGTTTTGGCGTCCATCCTGCCTCATAGTTCAGAGTGCTTTCCTTATCTAAGAGGAAAAAAGACCGCACTAGAATTGAAACCCACATGCCTGTGGGTTTTATCAGAAACTGCACTGGAAAAGGAGACCAGGTGGGCACAGGGTAGGGGTGGAGAGAGTATCAGAGAGTGTCTACTATGGCAGCTGCTCCTCGGCTCCAGCAACTGCAGCTGTGGCCGATTCAAGCCAATACTGCCAGTTCCTCTCAATTTCCAAGGGAGTCTGGATTTGGTATGGAAGTACTTACATAAAACGGTTCATGTTTAAAATATTGACAAGCAAGGAAAGTTAAAACAAAAAAACCAAAAAACAAAAAACAAACATTACATGCCAAATAAAACAGCTGTGTGGGGTCGTCTACCCCATTGATCTGTGCTGAGCCACCTGTGGAAGATATTAAAGAAATGGGAACAAGTCAAGGTGGCTTTGGGTAATTGGCCCTGTAGTTCTAGGCAGAGGAGAACCATGGGAGACAGGCTGTAACTGTTTACGGTCTTAGATTAAAGGCTTCTGGGGATTAGAGCTACAGTGATCACTCTTGATGCTTGGCACAGTGCTTTCTATTTTTCACTTCTCATACACACACACACACACACACACACACACACACACACACACACTTGAATTTTCCTGCAGATCACATTGATTGATAGGTGGATTACTTGAGCAATATTCAGCAATACTGTCGGAGAGCAGATCCCGATCTTTCAATGCCCCTCCCCCTTGCTTTTCTTTAGCTACACGAACCGTCAACAGTAATGACTAGTCACCGCTATTTGTTGTTCTCACGGGCCTGCACGGTTTCATCTCTTATAAACATGAAGTACAGCAGACAGAGCTGGTGCCCAATTATGGATGACTATTCAGAAAGGGGAAAAACAGGACTGTTGCTGGAGGACTCAGCATAATGGCTTAGGCTTATTATTCTTGGCAGATGGAGGTTGTTGATTTTCACTTGGTCCTCGCCAAATTGTCCCTAATTACCAAGATCTAAACCTAGCAAAGGCCAAATAAATCATATAATTGTGTCCTAACCAGTGGGCACATGCCTAAGCTCTCACTTATGACTACTAGTTCAGGGCTGTGGTTACTCCAAGCATAGCTGTGGCCTGTCCTAGGTGAAATCCACATGCTTCACATGCTCCAGAGAACCCAGTTAAAATTAAGCAGACTTGAAAAATCATTAGGTGGAGGGAGAATTTTCTGATCATGGGGTTTGTGTGGGCCTCTCAAGTATCAGTTCTGGGTGGGAAGGGCTGTTGGCATTTGATACCAGCCTGCCAGGTTGTGTATTTGACAGCTGGGGTCTCTTTTTCTCAGCCACTGGCCTGACTGCTGTCATAAAGCCAATTAGAGTCTCAGGCAATTAATGTTATTTTCCTCAAGGGCTGCTGGCAAAACTTCTATCATGTAGCCCTTCACATGACATCTGTGACCTTTGGAAATGGATGCCCAAGAGCCACCAAGAAACCTGGCTGTGCAGCCGCTGTGTTCCATTAAATGATGAAGAATATGAGAATAAATGGTACTTGCTCTGTGCGGAGATTTCTGCAAAGCTCTTTATATCCTAGGATCCTAAGCAATGAAGATGTATGTCTACACCAAAACCCAGATAAACCATAAAAGGCAGTAGATATACTGAACAGCAGTGTGTTTACATATGTTCAGCAAATTATTTGACAAAATTTATGAATTGGAACATGTTTAGAATTGGGCTTCATAACTTACAGTTTATACTTGTCTTAGCACATTTTAAAGGGGGATGTTAACAAACTGAAAACAGTAGGAGGTGCTGACATTTTTGGAGGAGTAGGAGAGAATGGAAGTGTTTAATCCATACAGAGAAGACTCTGGGATACATACAGGGGACTTGTCCTGCAATCGATAAAATGAACTGTTTGCAAGGAAAGTTGTCTCTAGATCCTCCCTAGGGATTCCACATGCCCCTTGCTTGAGAAGAACACAATGGGCATAGTATGTACTTAATTAAAATGGCTGGAGTTTGTAAAATAAACAAATATAGAGTCCAGCTAGGGCAGCAAGTCAGAGCCTTCCTCAGGCATCATGAGAGAAGCTTCCTCCCTAAGCAGGGGAGAATCCAGGGACTCACAGCCAGGCATTATACAGAGAGTGAACACTCAACCCTAAACAGGTTGTCTCCATCAAATCCCTCCCTCAGGGTTCAGGAAACCCTGTGGAAAAGGACACAAAAGGAGTGTAAGAGCCAGAGGTGATGGAGGACACTAAGGAAACAAGGCCTTCTAAATCAACAGGATCAACATGCATATGATGAACTCATAGAGACTGAGGCAGCATGCACAGGGCCTGCCTGGGTCTGCACCGGATAGGGTTCTAGACCTGAAAGAAATAGACACATGCCCCCATCCCTAACCCAGAAGCTATCACCAGTTGATAACCACTTGCAAATGAGCAAACTACTCTTAAGGTTAGGTTCCATGTCCAACAGTAGATGGCCAACAGAAAATGAACCCAGGGGCATTTTTAGAGGTTCCTTGTCTCATAATGTCATGTCATGGATTTTCCCTTTTTTAAAAGAATTATCTTATTTTTTTATTTTAATATATGTGTATATGTGTATATATGTGCACATACACACAGACACACACACACAGACACACAAATACACACACACACACACACACACACATACACACACACACAGTCTCTCCTTTTACCCTGTAGGTCCATTGCATATATAATATAGTTTCCAGTTTCATTTTTTAGTGGGAATTCTCATTATATCTGAGTCTGTATCTGCTTCTTGTGCCTTTTCTTTGGCTCCTTCCCTTCCATTGGTTTGTTTCGTCCTATTCCGATGTGTTAGTTTTTGTTTTATCTTATTTTATTATCCCTTAGAAGCCTATTTCTTTTCTAATGAAAGGCAGAAAGGGGGTGGATCCAGATGGGAGGGGAGGTGGGGAGGAACTGGGAGGAGTAGAGGGAGAGGAAACGTAATCAAAATATGTTATGTGAGGGAGAAAAAAAAACTATTTTTGATAAAAGGGGAAAAAGAAAAATACATAAATAATTACGTAACTGAATGGGACCAATAGTGCAGGATGACTTGAAAAGCGATGAATACAATAAAGAAGCCATGGGACACACACATCAGGGGGCACTGCAAAGTGTTCGTACCATCACAGGAACCAGGACTGCAAACTGGTAGCTCTGGGAACTTTCACAGAGATGGGATCATTTATCCATTCAGTACTCTTTGAATTCTTGTTAATTTATGCATGTGCGTGTGTACGTACACACACACACACACACACACACACATACACATTCCCGCTCTTACTGCAGCTGCAATGCTGGGCATTTACACCTTGGTTTTCCTCAGCCCCAACTATCTGCTGTTTCAGACATAACTCCATTGACTTCTTGCCTCTCGCAGTGGTTGAATGTAACACATTTGCTTAAAGAAGTAGCACCATTAGCAGCCTCCTGTCCTGAGAGGAAGAGGTAGCTCTAGGTTGGAAGGAGAAACGACCTGTCAGCTCTCCAGCCCTTTAGTTCTAGGATGGTGTGAGTCAGTGACTAACCATGTCTGTTCACCACAGTGAGAACTGCACTGATGGTCAGTTTCTACCAACCCCAAATACTTCCTTTCAACATGGCAAATCCCTGTTTCTTGGGCCTCTGCAGGTCCAAATGACACTCAGTATGCTCAGAAGCCCATTTTATCTCTCCCAAGCTGAGTTACATCTTCATTTCACCTCCCCTTTTCTTTCTCCTTTCTCAACTGCACACCCAGAACTACCTCTCCAGGAACCAATCACGGGACTGCAGGAGTAGAGTGCAGCACCTGATGGAGATGAATTGTGTCACCAATTAATGACATGAGTGTTGAGAGAAGCTGGAACCGAGCAAGTTCGTGGGGAGCTGGGATCAGGGGCTTGCTAGGATTTGAAGGTTGCCATGGTTTTGCTAAGGGCTAATCACTTTCCGTCACCCTGGCTAACGGGTGCAGAATATTTGGCTCCATTACTTTCCAGCTATTCCAGGCTAGCTCCTCAGAGAGCTGCAAAATCCTGGCTCCAGCTGTGTCTCTTCCTTGTTGCACCTTTTAAAGAACATGAATTATTCTTAAATTTGGCTCCCTAAAATTTAGGTAATGACTCACAAGAGAGAGGAGGAGGCAGCTAGAAGAGAAAACAAACCACCTGCTTAGGATTCAAGGCCCAATCATTGACAGCGCACCTAATCAGATTGAATTGGTACTAAAATGCTGCGTGTAAGTGCCTTCAGTACCTTACAGATGCTGCAGAGCCAGATTGGAAAAGGCCAAATTGTCTTATTACTCATCGGAGAATGGGAGACGGTGAAATTTCTCAGGTGAATGTAATTTGCATCCACCAAGCAAATGCTGAAGAAACGCCAGCAATTCTGGAAAGGCCATCCTCGTGTATCCCAGAGGGTGGGTGTTCATCTGGGTTGAGACTTCTGTGTTATCACCGTCCCTCAGATGCCATAAGCCAGTGGCTGGATGGTGTCCTTGGGCCACATACCTGTTGGTGCTCAAGTCAGTGTCCAATATGTCAGGCCATCGAGGCAGATGGTGAGTCAGACAATGATACTGAACTTTGGAAAATATACCACTTGAGAGCCCAGCTGGGGAAATGCCTGAAATTGGAAAATAATGTAATAGAATATTTGATTTGCCACAGAAGACCTTAACTGGGAAGACTGCCACATTAAAATGGTAGGGCAGCTCAGCTGATTTCGATCTGGATAGTAACTGCCTGTCAGCAGACTGGGTCCTGGGCTCCCATTGTATCCTCAAAGTGGATTGCTTCACCTCTCCACCCCCATATGCTACATATCCACAAGCACACACCTGAAATAAGGCTTCTGGATGCATCTGCTAAATTGAACCTTTATTTATTAGCTAAGGTTTGGGTCTGCTTTACTCATTAATTTCTTTAGAACACTAGTAGGTGGCCATCAGAGTAGATGGCCAAGTAAATGAAATGTCATTTCCGTTTAATTCATTCGCTGTGTCTCCAGGCCTTCAGCTACTGACCTGGCCTCTTGAAAGCAAACTTGGTTTTCTGTAATTTACCAGAAACTCTCTGGATAAGAATATCTTGGTCTTCCATGGGTTAGCTTCATTGACACACTAAGAAGGATGGTCCCATGTCCAGGTAAGTAAGCCAGCACTCGATTTCCCATCTTTCTATGGAAAGCTGCTCAGGTTGAAACACCAGTAATTCCCTGCCCCTCACCTTCCCAACTAAAAGACCATAGGTGGCAAGTCTAAGCCTGTGGGTTAATGACTCCAAAAGCTGCCTTCAGCCAGAGAGAAGGCAGAAGGCCAGTAGCAAATGCTAGAGCTTCTTTGCCGCCCACTGGGACAAGTTTCTGAATCTGGTTCTGCACATAGTGCTCATGAGTACACATAAGCTCATAGACGAGTAAGTTCCAGTTGTCCACAGTGATATCTGACCTGAGAACATTTCAATGGGTAAGAGACAGGAACCATTTGTGGTAGACATCCTGCTCTCTACATCTGCCTGAGTATAACCCAAATGAAATCAGACTCCATGCAGCAGGAAGGGTATGCAAGTTAGATTTTAAGATTGCACTTTGGGGGACCTTCATTTGGCCCCAGGTCTAACATTATCAGGAAGCCTTGGCTTCCCCTAATCCTCACACAACAACTAGAGTTGTAATTGATAAATGAACATAAGGAAGAAGAAAGGTGAATGTTGATATGCAAGGCTAGCCAACCTCTCTGTGGTTGGTTAATGGCTATTTCCAACAGCAAAGTGTAAGTCCTGCGAGGACAAGTGTAGTGATGCTTTTGTTTAGCTCTGTGTTCCCATGAAGTGGACAATGACATCAGGCAGTTCTCTTGTGATTGCAATGCCACTGGTTGATTGTTTCTGTGTGTTAGCAAGTTCATTTGTGCATCAAAGCTCCAGCTTTGGGTACCAGAGCTCTATCAGCTAAAGGTATTCTTTTAATGGGAGGAAAATGTTTGGGATTCATTTCTCATTGATCCCATCCTTTTTTTTGGTTTTGGTTTTGAATTTTGGTTTTTTGAGACAAGGTTTCTCAGTGTAACAGCCCTGGCTGTCCTGGAACTCACTTTGTAGACCAGGCTGGCTTCGAACTCACAGAGATCCACCTGCCTCTGCCTTCCAAGTGCTGGGATTAAAGGCATGTGCTATGATACTTGGCAATCCCACCCATTTTGTTCTATCCTCCATGTGAACAACTAAATGATTTCATTGTATCTGCACCATCACTACAGTCCCATCTTGAAAGCCTTCTATCACTCTACATCCATTGTACTTATCTTGTAACTAATCTTTGTTCCCTTTAAGTAATTACTGATGTTATTGCTCTACATATTTCCCCTTTCTGGATACTACAGATAAGTGAAATCATACAAATATGTTGTCTTCATGGCTGACTGTTTTTTAACTTACAATATTTTTGGAATTGCAGCCATGTTGCAGCATGCACTGATACTTTATTAATTCCACTTCATTTTTTGACTGATTCTGGTTGTGTCTGTGTTCCTATTATCTATCCACTCATCATTGACTGATATAAAAACTGTCTTCTCCTTTTGGAAACATAAGTATTCTGAGTATTCACATAGAAGTCTTTACTCAGGCATGCATTCTAAGAATGGATTTGCTGAGTCACAGGGCAGCTGTGTGTTTTCCTTTAAGAACTCACCAAATAGTTTTCTACAGTGGATACAAGGTTCTCCTCCCATCAGCAATGCATGACTAGCCTCTCCACATCTCTATCACCACTCACTGTGGTCTGTTTTTGTCCACACTATTAATGTCCTCGTGGCTGTGTTTAGATTGTCACCTCCCCAGTGCCTGATGGTGCTGAGCATTTTTCCTGTGTCCATTAGCCATTTAAATATCTTACTTGGTGAAATATCTATTCATATCTTTTGCTTATCTTGACACTCTTTGGTTGTAAGAGTTCTTCATATATTCTGGACATACCTTTTGTCAGATATGTATCTTTGAGGTGTCTCTCATTTTCTGTGCATTTTCCCAATGATATTTTCTGAAGCATAAAGGGTTTGGATTTTGACAAAGTCCTGTTTATGCTAATTTTCTTTTGTAGTTTGTACTTTTGGTATTATATTTAACAGTTCTTTGCCTACGTAAAGCTACAATGATTTTCCTGTCTTCTTATAAATAATGTTCTGTAGTTTCAGCTCTAATACTGAGAATCACAATGAATTGAACTCATGTTCATATATTTTCTTTCCTATTAACTTACCCTTCCATCTTTGCCTGAAATCATGTGATCACTTACGTACTAGTTCAGGGTTCCCAGTTCTATTCTTTGTACCTACCCACATTGCCTCAGGCCAATGTTACACGGCCTAATTAGAGCATTTCTTGGGAAGCAAAGTTTAGGGGCCGCCAAGACTGAGAATTGTGGTGATATATTGTGTATCAAATAAAGCTTACCTGAGGGTCAGAGACAAAGGAACAAGCCCCAGACACTTCTCACCTCCCTTATTCCACCAATCCTCTGACTGAATGTCTGAGTCCTCAGCCAAAAAGGCCTTAAGTTCCTGTTTCTTCTTGCCTTATATACCTTTCACTGCCCAGCCACATCACTTCCTTCCTAGTGCTTGGAGTGATGATCATGTGACTCCCAAGTACTAGGATTAAAGGTGTGTACCACCACTCTGGGGCTCTGTTTCTCTCCTAGACTAATTCATTCCCATGTGGTCCAGGGTGGCTTTGAGCTCTCAAGTGCTAGGATGAAAGGTGTGTGCCATACTGCCTGGCCCCTACATTTAATCTAGTGGCCCCACATTAAATGCCAGATTTAACATGAATCTTGAAAGGTTTTAATCCAACCTCACCTTGCCAACTTCTCAGCTGATCTTGTCTCTTCAAACTGGAAGCTTCTGAGTCCTCATCCAAATAGATCTCAGCTGAACTGCTGCTAAAATCCTAAAAGCTTAAAAAGTCTTTAGTTCCTGGTCCTCATGCCTTATATATCTTTCTGCTTCCTGCCTTCACTTCCAGGGATTAAAGGCATGTGTCTTTCCCAAGCATGACATGAGATCTCAAGTGCTGGGATTAAAGGTGTGTGCCACCATGCCTGGCTCTGTTTCCAGTATGGCCTTGAACTCACAGAGATCCAGATGGATCTCTGCCTCCAGAATGCCTAACCTCTATGTTTAATATAGTGGCTGTTCTGTTCTCTGACCCCCAGATAAGTTTATTGGGGTGCATAATATATCAATCACAGAGAATAATTTAGAGACTGGAGCAGTGAGAGTGCCTTAGATATGGTGATTAGTCACAGCTTTACAGGAGTCATGTTCCAGTTCAGGCCAAGCAGAAGAGTGTAGTACCTGTGAGCCAGTCAAGAGACACTTTGCAAGGTGAAGATAGAGTTCTCTAGTCTCATCTCTAGGAAGTGATGAATCTGGAGTTTTCAACCCATGATACATCAAGTTTCCCACTTCATACTATCAGTCAATGACTTTCAAACTAATAGGGTAGCTTCAGAGTTATTTATTGTCATAGCACAGGATATTCCATAGCATAGCCAAGCAGGATTCACTGGCTCATCCTTTCACTCATCCACTAAATATTTGACGGTATATCCTGTGTATAAAGCATTATACTGGAAGAACATATACTGAATGAAACTCTTGGTTTCATGGAATTTATAGGGCTCTTCCTTGAATATTACTTGTATACATCATCTCTCATACACACTTGTAAGATGTAAGTGCAGTGGTGCCAGAAGAAGGAATGAATGAACGAACACACAATCCACATAACTACCAGGATTCTCAATTACTTACTTTTTTAAAAAGGCAGCATAAACAAAGGTATTCTCAAAGAAATAAGCATCATAGAGTGCTAATTTTTTAACAATTATTTGTCATTTGTGTGTGGGTTTATACATGCCACACAATGCATGTGTGGAGGTCAGAGGACAATTTGTTTGAGTTAGGACCTGAAGATCAAACTTTGAGCATCACGCTTATAGCAAACAAGCACCTTCATCAGCTGAGCTACTTCACTGGCTCACAGTGCTAAATATTATACATGGCCCAGCAGCTTCAGATACATGCAGGTACTTGTTAACATTTTATTTTCTCTCAGCTCCAACATCGTCTGCACGCTGCTTCTTGTGATACTCTTGCTGAGCCCTGTAAACATTTCTCTCAGCTAGCTGGCAGAATGTAAGACATTATCAAAGCAAGGGGCTGGAATGATCCTGAAAAAAATAGAGAAGAGGTAAGAAGATATTTCATTCTGGGTTTCAATTTTCCATTACTACTGAGCAACCTTGGACAGTCCAACTCCCAGGCATCCTTGGATCATACATGACTGTAGTTGATTCTGAGCAATGTTCATCCTTTTGAACCTCTCAGTGACATGCCAGGCTTAGAGATCACTCTAGACTGTGCCTCATAGCAAGCTACTTTTCTGGAACCCATTGTGTTAGTGGCTTTTCTTTTTTTTTCTTGCTCTGACAGAATACCTGACAAGCACAGCTTGGAGAAGGAAGGGTTTGCTTGAGGACACAGTCATCATGGTAGGGAAAGAATGGCGGCAGGAGCCTGAGGCTTCTGCAGTCAGGAAGCAGCAGGTGATGGATGCTGCCTTGGCTTCCTGTCTACCTTTTATTCAATCTGGGGCCCAAAACTAAGGCAGGTCTACACCCCACCCCATTAAACTTTTCTGAAAACACCTTTATAAACTAGCCTAATGGTATATTCCCATGGTGAGTTTAAATCCCACCAAGTAGACAGTCAAGATCAATCTTACATCTCCCAGGAGTCTGCCCATGGCCTCCTGTACCAGATTTTCTTATAACCTCCAGAAACCCTGTTCCAGGAACCCAATCCCCATGGCCTCCTACAGCAAGTAGGAGGTCCCAGATTCCCTTGCCTAGACCTTTCTAGATGCTCCACTCCAGAACTTTCTGCCCCAACCCCACAGAAGAAAATGTCATCTCAACCCTGCTATAACTTAGTCCTCTCCTAAACATAAACACCTCCACTAAAGAAGAAAGGCAGCTTGAGAAAAAAGTCTCAAGCAACAACAAACTACCCTAGATGTTCAAGTCCCAGCACAGCAACAAAAGAGCCAAGACAGTATGTCTCCTACACATATGACTAATCCCATAATAGTAGTACCTAATAGAAATTACCTAGAAGAGCTACAAGACAAAGAATTCAAAAGAATGATTACAGCCATGTTCAAAAAATTCTGAACAATAAAAGAACTGCTAGAAGTATCACCATATCTGATTTCGACTTATACTACAGAGCTATAACAACATAAATAGCATGGTACTGGTATAAAAACAAATATAGTGATCAATGGAGTTAAATTGAAGACCCAGGTATAAGTCCACTCACCTATGCTCTCCTATTTTTTTTTACAAAGAAGCCAAAAATACACACTGGAGAAAATGCAGCATCTTTAACAAATGATGCTGGATAGCTACATGTAGAAGAATGAAACTCAATCCTTATCTATGACTGACTTAGTTAGGGCTTTTATTGCTGTGAAGAGATCATGACCACAGCAACTCTTAAAGAGGAAGACATTTCATTGGGGTGGCTCACTTAGAGTCAGAGGTTCAGTCTATTATCATCATGGCAGGGAGCATGGTGGTGTGCAGGCAGACATGGTGCTGGCTGCATCTTGATCAGAAGGCAACAGGAAGTGGCTCCTGACACTGAGCGAAGCTTAAGTAAAAGAGACATCAAAGCCCACCTCCACATGACACACTTCCTTCAACAAGGCCACACCTACTTCAACAAGGCCACACCTCCCAATAGTGCTAGCCCTATGAGCTTATGGGAACCAATGACATTCAAACTACCCCACTTAACTTGCACAAAATTCCAAGTGGATCAAGGACTTCAATATAAGACCTGAAGTGATGAAACTTGCCTTTTGGCCAAGAAACAAAGGATGAAGACAGTGTCATTGTATGTCCTGCAATCCCCTTTAAGGGCATGACATACATGACATGAAGATCTGACCAGGCCCTACCTCTGAAAGGCTGCACCCACTCCCAACCACTCCATCCTGAAGATCCAGCCCCCAGCACAAGGGCCTCTGGAGGACCTTAAAACCTAGAAATAGATCTACCAGAGGACCCAGCTATCCCACTCCTGGGGATAGCTATGACCCAGAGATTGTTCTTGGGGGGCACGGGTATTCAGGCTGAGGTCCAAATATGCAAGACTTTGACAGTGTAGTATGATGGAGCCATAGAGGACTGTTATCTGAACCCCTGCCCTGGGTTCCAGACAATAAAGCATGCTTCTTAAATCCTCAACACTTAAGAGACATCATATTCTCCTTCACTCATTCATTCTCTTATTCTTTCATTTGTTCATCAAACATTTCTTGAATACTAACTACACCAAAGTTTGAGGAGAAAGTAGGGACTATGTTTCAACTTACAGGCGCAGGAGAAGACTTTCTGAATAGGACCCTAGTAGTGCAGGAATTAGATCAACAATTGACAAATGAGACCCTATGAAACTAAAAATCTTCTGAACAGCAAAGGCCACATTACTGAAGTGAAGAGGCAGCCTTCAGGATGGGAAAGAAATCTTTACCAATTATGTATCTGACAGCAGGTTAATGTCTATAATATACGAAGAACTTAAAAAATTTAAACATCAAGAAAAGATATAACCCAATTAAAATTTAGAGCATGGAACTAAACAGAGTTCTCAAAAAAGAATTACAAATGGCTGAAAAATACCTTAAAAAATTATTCACATCCTTATCCATCAGGAAGATGCAAACTAAAACTACTTTGAGAATTTATTTCATCTTAGTCAGAATGGCTAAGATTTTTTTAAGACAACCAATGCTGGCTTGGGTATGAGGGAAGGGGAAAACTCGTTCCTTGGTGGTGGGAATGCAAACTGGGAAGCCACTGTGGAAACCAGTGTGGAAGTTTCTCAGAAGCCTAGAAATAGATCTGCCATATGGCCAAGCTCTACCACTCCTGGGCATAGTCCCAAAGTTCTCTATATCCTACTATAGAGATACTTCTTCATTCAATTGCATTGCCACAATAGTAATGGAAACAGCCTAGATATCCATCATCTGATGAATGGATAATATGTGGTGCATATATACAATGACATATTATTCAGCTATAAAGAAAAACAAAATGATGAAAATTTCAGGTAAATAGATGGAGTTAGAAATAACCATTCTGAGTGAGGTAACCCATACCTAGAAAGATAAATGCTTTTGGTAGGATTGCCATTTTTAGTATGTTGCTCCTACCTATCCATGAGCATGGGAGATCTTTCCATTTCCTGATATCTTCAATTTCTTTCTTCAGAGATTTAAAGTTCTTGTCATATTGGTCTTTCGCTTGCTTAGTTAGGGTTACCCCAAGGTATTTTATATTATTTGTGGCTATGGTAAAGGGTGATGTTTCTCTGATTTCTTTTTTAGCCCATTTATCATTTGTATATAGGAGAGCTACTGATTTTTTTTTTTTTTTTTTAGTTAATCTTGTATCCTGCCACATTACTGAAGCTGTTTATCAGCTGTAGGAAATCCCCAGCTTAGACTACTAGCAGTAGTGGAGAGAGTGTCTGAATTGGCTTATCCCAGTAATCAGATCTGTGACTACCCTAACTGTCATCATAGAGCCGCCATCTAGTAACTGATGGAAGCAGATGCAGAGATCCACAGGCAAGCACAAGGCCGAATTCTAGAAGTCCAGTGGAAGAGAGAGAAGAGGGATTCTATGAGCAAGGAGCATCAAGATCATGATGGGGAAACCTACAGAGACAACCAAACCAAACTAGTGGGAACTCATGAACCCTAGACCAACAGCTGTGGAGCCTCCATGGGATTAGACTAGGCCCTCTACATAAGCTAAACAGTTGTGTAGCCTGACCTACTTAAGGCAACCCCTGGCAGTAGGATCAGGATCCATCCGTGGTGCATGAGATGGCATTTTGGAGTGAATGGCATGATGTTCCCTTTCCACAGCTTACACCTGGGAGCTGTTGTGATGTGTAAGAGATCATTTAGGCTCCTAGCTTTTAAATTTTCCCATTCTTCCCTCCTGCCCTGTTTGTAAAGGGAAAATTCTGGCCTGGTTAGTTAGGTGCCTGGTTCAAGCCACTTTCTAACCATGTGATGTTGACAAAACACTTAACAAGCTTCAGTCCCATAATCTACACAATGGGTATACTAAAGAGAATCAAATGAGTTAGTGCATAAAATACTTGGATAAATACCTACGTCATAGTGTGCCTTGTGTCATCTGTTATAACAACAATAGAAATTATGATACATAAAAATATGTTTAAATGCTGCAAGGAATAATGGTGGGCACAATAATAATCATGATGATAAATACAATGTAATGTTATTACATATCATGATCCATATATTTATATGACAAATCTCAGCTAGCTGTTTAATCATACGGGTATTATTTCCCTGACACAGATGAGGACAAGGAAGCTTAGGCAGGTTAACCCCCGAGTCATAGTTAGCTAGTTGCAGAGCCTAGCATTCCATGTGTGGCTGGGTACCAGAAACTTATAGTGCTTCCGGTTTATACATCCTTCTGTATGCCCCCATGTGGCAAGGCATTATTGCAGAACTGCATTCCCTGATTGAATGTAACTGGCTTAATAGCACATGTTTTGTTGGCTTCCTTCTCCTCCTTGTCTCATTTTATCTTCCTGCTCTCACTGATGTTTCCTAGTCTCACCTCCCAAGCAAATGAACTTGTATTCATTTCTTTGTCTTAGGGTCTATGTCCTGAAGATAGCAAACCCAGAATCTTTGTTTATCTTTCATGTTATAGAACATGGCATTTCAGTTTCCAATCTGTAGTAGGAAGTTTTCCTGTGTCCCACCTGGTCCCACAAACGCTCAGAGCCAAGTAAACACACAGAGGCTTATATTATTTATGAACTGTGTAGTCAATGGCAGGCCTCTTGCTAGCTAGCTCTTATATCTTAAATTAACCCATAACTATTAATCTAAGTATCGCTACATGTTCCGTGGCTTTACCTGTGTCCCATTACATGATGCTCCTTGGCAGCTGGTCGCATCTCTTCCCTTCTGCCTTTCTTCTTCCTGTCTATCTGCTTGTATTTCCTGCCTGCCTCTAAGCTGCTTTGCCAAAGGCCACTACAGCTTTATTTATCAACCAGTCAGAGCAACACATATTTACAGCATACAGAAAGACATCCCACAGCACCAATCAAACATTTAAAGATCTTAAGTAAAAGATAAAGCAATGCAACTGTTTTCCCTTGAGCAAATTTTAGGGAATTCTGCTTGTTTTCATTTAGAGTTAATTGTCCATGAACTTGTTTAGACTGTTTACTACTCAGGGCTCTTTTAGCTATAATTAATACAAACCCAGTAAAGATAAAAATGGGTCTTTAAAAGGATTGAACACCTGTTACATGTCTTCTAGAGACCCTTGTGCTGGGAGCTGGGTCTTCTGTATGGAACTGTTGGGAGTGGGTGGAGCCTTTGAGGGCATAGAACCTGGTGGAGATCTTTATGTCATGTGTGCCAGGCCCTTAAAGGGGATTATGGGATCCACTATGATGCTTTCTTAATCCTTTGGTCTGTTTGTTGGCCAATAGATAAGCCACTATTGGGTGCTGCCGTAGACCCAAAGCCATGGGGCCAAGCAATTATGGATTGGAAACTCTAAAATCATGTACCAGAATTCTTTTTTCTTTGATCAGTTGATTTTCTCAATATATATATATATATATATATATATATATATATATATATATATATATATATTGAAAGGGAGTTAATTAATAATACTGAATTGTCTTCGAAGGCCTAGATTGCACCCCAGAGACAGGATTTGGAACCACAAAGTGGATAACTATCTTTCTCATCTCAGGCTACAGCTCTGGTATTTTTACTTTGATTGATTGTCTCAGCTTTAATCAAATAACACCTCTGACCCAGGCAGCAGTGGTAATAGTGTGTATACATGGGGACCAGATAGTTTTTGCCCAGCTGTTGAAGGGGTTCTGTCTGGGAAGCTCACAGAAGTCATACAAATTGGACATAGCCTAATTTGTACATTTAAATAATACTGCCTATTTCTTTTTGTTGTTTGTTTTTCGAGACAGGGTTTCTCTGTGTAGCTTGGTGCCTTTCCTGGAACTCGCTTTGGAGACCAAGCTGGCCTCGAACTCACAAAGATCCACCTGCCTCTGCCTCCAGAGTGCTGGGATTAAAGGCATGCGCCACCACCGCCCGGCAATACTGCCTATTTCTAAGGGAGTCAGCTTCCAAATAGATACAACAGAAGTTTTGACAAATAATTTATATCATAAAAATGCCACCACCCAGTACCAACTGGAGGAGAGAGGTAGCATGTGAAATGCTTTAACCTAGGGAAAGGGCAAAAAATAGGAATTTTAACTTTCACCTGCCATTCCTGATGACTATTGCCTCTGTGGAGCAAGCAGGAATGCTGGCCCACTTTGGATGACCTTGAAAGTTTAGTTTCAGTATGCATTATCTTTAAGGATGCATAGGTAGAGTGCCAGCTTTCCCATATTTTACCAAGAGATATTAGACCATTAATTGATAAAATACTGGGAAACTGCCCACCATATCGAAGGAGGCATTTAACCAGGGTGGGATGCTAACTAACCATTATTGTTGTTGTTCTTACTAATTCACTATGTGCTGGTTTTCATTAAAATAATCAGCATGGCAAAGTTGTGGAGATGCCTCAATAGGTTACTTACCCTGTAAGCATGAGGACCTGATGGGTTCAGTCCTCTAGAACCCACATAAAAAGCCAGGAGTGTAGTTATGCCCTTATAACCCTAGCCCTGGGGAGGCTGAGGAAGGCATTTCCCAGGAGCTTGCTGGTGAGTCAACCTAGCCAAAGTAGTGAGCCCCAGACCAGAAAGAGGGTGGTCCTTATAGAAATACACATAAATACTCATGATTCACACCTGCGCTGTCACTAGGCTTATCTTAGTTGAAAGGATATCCCAATAGAATGAGGTTAAATCCCAGTTATTAGCAGTGAGGCCTAGTATCAAAAATCTTATTTCTTCCTGAAGGTAAAAATTAGGCCTGCTTTGAACATTAAGCACCAAGCAGAGGCCAGATTCCCAAGCTTGGAGGAAATATTCCAAACTGAGACCTTCATGAATCTGTATTTCAGCCAGTTTACTTGTAAGATGCAGTTAGAGGGGTACTCATTTTATCCCATTTCTGCGCATTAGGCAAGCCACGGCTTTGAACTAGGCCACCTGCTTCCTCAGTGGAATTCGTGTTTGTTTCTGTGACGCTTGTAAACTCGGTGACAAGCCTTTACCTTACTGTCGTCATTATACACATAATAAAGATCTCGGATCAAGTCAGTGCAGACATTGGGTGGGACCAGCCCACCAAGCGATTCTAGGTGGACTCAGGTTATGAACAACAGACTGGACTTCGGGTTCCCAGGCCCTCAATGTTCAGCTATGAATGACCCTAGCTCACTAATTATACACCATCCTCCCCTTCCTTCATTTACAGAACACAGGCCTTGATGGTGTCACCTTTGTGGGATTTCAGTAGGACGGTAAGTAAGAAACACAGAGAAAGTACCCCAGTGATTCCAACAGGGCCCAGCGAGATAGCTCAGTTGATAATATGCTTGTGGTTCAAGCCCTAGCACCCCATAAAAGTCAGGTACAGTGCACATCTCTGATCTCAGTATTGGGAAGGCGACCCAAGAGGGTCCTTAGGGATTATTGGCTGGCAGTCTAGCCAAATTGGTGAGGTCCAGATTCATGAGAGATCTTGTCTCCAAAAATAAGGAGCTGAGTGATTAAGGAAGATATCCAATATTGACCTCTGACCTCTGCCAATGTGCACATACACATCAACACACACAAGCACATACATACACAGCACTATTGCAATGGCCGTCAGAGCAATCCCACTTCACAGATGAGACCACTGAAGACAAGGTGCTGAGCAAGAGCGAAGATCTACTGACTGAAGTGAGGTTTATCTTAGAGCTTGTGACCACCATGTCTCCAGAACATTCAGAAAATGGATGGGGCTGTACTTGGGTCAGTTTAGAATGAGCACATACTCCCAAGGAGAAATAGAATCTAAGAGTTTGTAACTCTTTTCTACATGATGTAATTCAGTGAAATGAGCCAAAAGATCCGTGGGACCACAAGCGTTGGTTCTTAGCTGACTCTTCTCTCACTTTGCTCCCTTTGGGAGCCCTGGGAGATGGGAGGTCATTGCTCAGCTCACACAAGTAAGTACACATTTAGAATTTATGATATTTGAAAAACAAATCTTAGAAAAATGAACACAGGGCCTTGGAACTCTCCAAAAGAGAGAGCAGTAACAGAATCTGCCTCCCAGGGCTGCCTTAAGGATCAAATAAGACAACATAAACAGTGTTTCTGAGTGCAGACAGGCTGCCAGCAGAGAAAGGACATGGTAAGTGGCAGCTATGTAGGAAGAAAAGCAACCCAGAGCAGCTGGGGAAAACCTAGTCCAACAGAGAACAGGCACACACACACACACACACACACACACACACACACAGAGGCAGACTCTACTTGCTTGCTAAGAGGCAAAATAAGCTCCTTTTGTGTGTCCCTTTAAGACTGAGGCCTGACACAGGTCAGGCTTGGACAGAGGTCAAGCCACTATTAATTTAAGAGCTTGCAGGCTGCGCCTGTTGACCAGAAGTTGCTCAGATTGTAGAGCCAGAATAAAATAAGAAGCCACTGGTGTCCAAGCCATTCCACAGCTTGCCACTGGTGAGTAAGTAAAAGCTTCACTTCAAAGTGTCTCCTTTGAAGTGTTTTCTGCCACGTGCTCTTTGGTTAAGATTTTTTTCTCAAGGGCCCTCTAGGTGGGTGAGGGTCTGGTTTGTGTAGATGGAGTTTCAGACCTGTGGAAGGTCTGGTTTGCATAGGGGTCCCAGACCTGCTGAAGTTCTGGCTTGGATTAGATGGGGTATCAAATCGGCTGCAAATTCTTTCTGAAGTTTACCAGCTTCTTGCAAATTACTCATCTTCCCCAACTCTTTAATTTCCTTGTCTGAAAGATGATGATGCTGATGACGACAAAGGCCGTGATGATGGTGGTGGTGGTCATGCCTAGCCACAGGGTTGTCTTAGAAAACTTCTAGATGGATACTGCATTCAGCTCGTTAAATGAACAGACACATGGTAGGTGATCATAAACCATGTAATACTACCTTTTCGTCATTGCCAATTATATTTTTAAATGTTTGACCAGGAGATGAGGACCAGGCCTCCAGTCTAAGTTAAAATAAAATGAGCAGGTGGAAAAACTACCATAGTTGGGCAGTAGAAAGAGCCAGTGGCTAAGGAGGATATAAAGGTTTGCAAGGTAGGAATTCATGTTTGTCTTCTAGGTCCCGTTTGATGGATTGTTTTAAGATGGCTATTATAGTCACACTGGAAAAAAAATCACCAATGTGCAACAAGAGAAGGATATTTGGGGCAGGTTAGAGCATCGACAGTGCTTTGCCCCAGACACCCCCAATGTGCTGCTATTCCTTATCAGTCCTACCAGGAGCACCACAAATCACTGTAAATTGACCATTATGTCATCATCGGCATTGGGATGACAAATACCCCGTGGTAACCTCATGGATTCTAAGCAGAAAGTTTTCTTGCTTGTGTCAACCCATATAGAAGTACTTATGAGCAGTGCTGAATTGATGTCCTATCTTTATAAGCCCTTGTCTCTTTCACAAAACAAGAGCATTGCAAGGAGTTAGTTTCTGTTCCCCCACAAGTGGTAGTATGGGAACATGACATAGATCCAAGCTGTGAACAAACAAGCCATAGATCCCGAGCTATGAACAAGCCATGGGTTCTGAGCTGTCCTTGTTGTCTTAGGCTCTTTTGAAGCTATGTCTAGGGAATAAAGAAATATTAACTATCAGTGAATATACACATTTAGAAGTGTCTGTTGGAGATCCCAGGAAGCCAAGACAATGCAGAGATGAGCACCTGGAGGTCCTGTGGAGACCATAAATGTGCTAATGCCAGGTTTCAAGAGTGATCTTATTGTGACTTTCAGTCCCGCCAGCTAATCCTCCGAGCAGGTGGGGAATGAAAAGTTATTCAAGGGTAGTGTTATGTACCCTTTATGAATTATGCATCTTAAACAAACTTGAACAAACCAGAGCACTCAAGTGGAAGGCTTTTAGCTAGAGAGCCCACTGAACAGCTCTGCTATCAGTCTCTGAGGGGTTGTTCAACAGCACATCTTGTCCTGAGTTATCAGAGCCGAGAGTGAGAGTGTCTAGCAATGCTCCAACTCGTTTTTAGCTGCCATCTATTCCCATTCCCTTGTGGATAGCCAGAGTCCCAGCTTTTCCATCTTGGAGCTTTCAAAAGGCTGCACTCCTTGGAATGGGAATGACAAGGGTCACTGATTTCTTGTTTGAGGGGTTTTGTAACAGGGCTATGTAAAGCTCTCTAGTCTCCTAGATAGCCGTGCCCCCTGGGCATTGATCCAAAAGATAAACCGAAGAGGAATTAGAAGTACAGCATTTGTTCATGAGGAGGATGCTGGCAAAGAGAAACAGCAAAGAGGAAAAGAATATTTCGAGGACTGTAAGATGCCACTGAGGGATAAGTAGGATGCTAGTGTTATCAGCTATTTGCTTCAACAAAAGACAGTGGGTTTCAGTGATGGATAAGTTAGGAAGTTTAATGAGAAATTCACAAACCGTTGAGTTTATCTATATGTCCTTAGAACATGTAGCATATCGGATACCTAAGAATCAGTAGCTAAAATAAATTGAGTTGGATGGGATTGGATTGAAGTTAAGTCACTTTGACCTCAGAATTATTATCAGCTCATTGACTGAGGGCATTGCTACTAAAATCTAGCATTTAGCGTATGGCTGAGGTTTTAACTTGGTGCATAAATTGTGTCGCTTAAGCCTCGTAGCCACTCCATGGGGCAGACACTGTATTATTTCCATTCTGTAAGTGAGAGAAGTAAGGCCCAGAAGAGGCTAAGCACTTTTGAGGGACATTGAGCCAGAAAGTTACAAAACTGAGTTGAACAAAATGGCTTCTCTTGCCTGGTTTTTGTTCTGGTAACAAATTACCTGAGAGGTAGCATTCATGAAGAAGAGAAGTTTGTTTCATTCACAATTCCGGAGGTCCAAAGGCGTGGGTGGCACTCACAGCTGCCTGGCTCTGGTGAAGACCTCATGGGAGGGTGTGTGGAGGCAAAAACAGAGGAAGTGAGTGATGAATGAAGAAACAGCAGGTTCAGTCTCCTCAAGTGCTTGCCAGGCTCCTGTAAGAAACACCTGAATCGCCTTGGAGAGTGTGACCTCAGTTTAAGTTCTAAGTTCCACACAACACCGTCACCCAGGGACATGGTTCTCAATACAGGTGCCTTGGGGGAGACAACATCTCAACCACTAGCCCTCCTTTGGCTGAAAGCTGTGTGATATTGTCCAACACACATCTTAGCTTGTCAGAGACTACCCACAAGCCAGGCCTTCCCCACCTCAAGGTCACCTCTGAGTTGGAAAACTAATACGGAGGCTCAAAGTGAGTGTCGGCATGCTGTCAAAATGAAGCCATTCTGTACTCACAGGCTTTGAAGCAAGGCAGCCGGTTGTGGATTCAAGTTTCTGTTCTCCCCCTTACTAGCTCTGTGACCTGGGACAAAATACGTAATGTCCCTGAATCTCACTTACCCACCTTGTAAACTAGAGTAGTGTTGGCTCTGTCTCCTAAGGGCTTCTTGAGGTTTACATGAGCTAATTTCCGGAAAAGGTTAAGCATGGTGCCTTGGACCTGGTAAGCATTCACCAAGAGGTGACTTGTATTAGGATTATGTTTCTGCCCTTGACAATTAATTCTCTTCAGATGCCAGCTAAGCCCTGGTGTAGAAACCCAGTAGCTCAAGGTTACTAGGCTTGTCCTTGAGCAACTGATGTACTGCAATCACTGTGATTACACACCAGGGCCAGTGGGGACAGCTCCCTGAGAATCAGTGTGCAGCACCTCTCGGTGACCGGCATGCTAGGCACGTGGAGTGCAGAGCTCTCATAATCAGCCCTCTCTCATCCTTGTCTGATTCACCAAGCTGATGAGCTATGGAGGTCTCTCTTCTGAGTTAAACTTAGCTACCCCTATCTGTGGGAGAAATTTGGTGCTGCCTCTTCTGGGATCATTTTATTCCCCTGTGAATCCAATGCAATCAGCGGCTTCACATTGATTACTGAAAAAGAAAAATCTCCAACGTTATGGTATGGTATGTGTTTAGTACTTCTTCCTTTGCCTGCCTTCATCCTTGTCCCATCCTCTGTGGTCAGTGTGGGCAGGGTGGAGTTTCCAACAGCAGAGTATCCGTCGCAGTCCCCATCCCACTTGGCAGGTGCTCATAGGCTTTGTACCCTGCACGTGCCTGAATATGCTGACTCACCCCCACACTCAAGGGCCCCACACACTGCAGAGTCTGCCCTCCTCTGGCTGTCACCAGACTGGAAGGTCTTGTCTTACTTGGCAGTGGCTTTTGTAGCCATCTGCCTTCCACACTATACCCAGGCAGCAGGAGAAGAATGATGAATGAAATACAAACCTCATGACCTAAACCCATATATTATTATGCTCCCAATACTCACATAGTGATGCTAATGACAAGAAAATCTAATATTTTTTCCCAATACTTGAAGTGTTCTGAGATTTAGGGGACTCAAACAAGGTCAGTCAGCTAAAATGGCAGGGTTGGGTCTTGGGGTTTGAGGCAAGGCTTTAAGAACTGTATGAATCTTCAGTTGTCGGTCCGCAGCCTCTGACTTTGATTTGGGAAAGTTAAGATGTGATGAGAAACCAGCCTCCAGCGCCCATGAATAAAGGCAATGTTTGTCTGGAGATTTGAGTTTTGGTACGTAGAGGGACAGTTTTTCCATCTTCATCTCCAATTAACATTTTTTAAAAAAATATTAGTGTGTATTTGAGAAAATCTGACTTCAAACTTTCTCTTTTCTTCTACCCATATTGGTATGATATCGTGTGTGTGTGTGTGTGTGTGTGTGTGTGTGTGTGTGTGTGTGTGATCTAGGGGAACAGTACACACCAAAGAACTAAAATTTCCTTGAGATCCCATGCTAAGGGAAGGGAAAAGATAAATTTTGGTGCCTCAGAGGAACCTACCTCCCAGAAAGAGGTGCCATACATTTCCAACAACATATCAACATATCAGACTCTCTTGCAGGAGAGACAGGGCTGAGTCAATGATGGGTAGACATTAGGCAGAGCCACACCTTGACTAGGACTGTTTAGTTATGCATGCCTTTTGCCTCTGCTTAGACATAAACCCCTGAAGGTGGGCTTCAGTGTGACTACATTGAATGGATCTCTTTCTCTGCTTTTATTACTCTTTGTGTAATTGACACGGAGCGGGGGGGGGGGGGGCGCGGGGGGGGGGGGTGGCGGGGGACAAATGGCCAAGCCTACCCTGTTGGGATGGCTGGAGCTTTTACCCTGGAAACTGGGATAGCATGATTAGCTTCCTAGTCTCAAATTTCCTGCTTGAAAATACAGGACATTAGGCCAAATGATGTGAACGTTATGTTCAGGCCAGCTTTGCCTCTCATGAGTGCTGTGCATGGAGGTGTACAGTGAGTGTGTAACTGTACTCTGCCCTGTGTCTATCCCAAATGCTGGAGTAAATGAAGCCTGGGGAGACTTGCTCATGAGGCTTCCATGAAGTTTATACTTAGCGACATCCTATGACTTCAAACAGCCTGAACACTGAGTGTAGAAGGTTAAGAGAGAATTATTCCTACTGAGCTAGGCAAATACATATTTAATTGCTAACATTTCCTCGTACAAAAATGTCTGAATTGGGTGATTTTTAAAAGTTTGACCCTTGGCAGTCCCTTTTAATCATTCCTTTGATCAGAATTTCCCCAGAGGGACTCTGCCAACTTCTCAGAATGTCTTCCTGAGCTCATACCTGCCTCTGTGCTGATGGAGCATGGCTGCCTGTCAGGTGCTCAGCTCTGGAGAGCATGTTTAAATTATTAAATTATTCATTATCACTGGGCCAACCCATCCTTCTCTGGCTCACTGCGTTCTACTCTAGGCTGGAATTTCCTCCCTTGTTGGCTCTCTGGTGAAAAGGTCATTATGTTGGAGAAATATGTAGCAACTTACATGCTTATAAATCCCATGACTTCCATTGGATCCACCTGCACGTCAGAGGAGAACATTCTGTCTTAACAGAGAATGCCAGTGCACCTGGTAATGTATTTCTATCCCAGTCTGTATTCTCTGTACAGGATACTGTGGAATTTATGTCTTTCTGAAAACAAGAGCATGTGTTTGTAGCTGTAGCTTACATTCTTTGAAAAGCAAAGTAGGTGTCTTCTTGTCTATGAATTACAAGCTTTACATTTTCATCAATGTCACTATCTGCCTTTGTTTTTATGTATCATCTGTGCAGCACAGGGGACATACTATGAATGAATGAATGAATGAATGAAGTGTGTGAAGCCAATAACTATACAGAATATATGACGTGTATAGTAGACCATGGTGTAAATCTATGTTTCTTGAAAAGTTCAGTAAAAAAAAATCAGTACATGAAAGATTATGACCCTACAGGATAAATTTTTTTTTGTTTGCTTGGTTTTTGGTTTTTTGAGGCAGGATTTCTCTGTGTAACAGCCTAGACTGTCCTGGAACTCATATTGTAGTCTAGGCTGTGCTGGGGATGCTGTGAATGTGTTGCTCTGATTGATTGATAAATAAAACGCTGATTGGCCAGTAGCCAGGCAGGAAGTATAGCATAGGTGGTACAAGGAGAGAGGAGAATTCTGGGCAGTGGAAGGCTGAAGCAGAGAGACACTGCTAGCTGCCATGAGGAGAAGCATGATGTAAGATACCAGCAAGCCACGATCCACGTGGCAAGGTATAGATAACAGAAACAGGTTAATTTAAGACAGAAGATCAGATAGCAAGAAACCTGCCATGGCCATACAGTTTATAAGTAATATAAGTCTCTGTGTGTTTACTTGGGGGATGCGAGTGGGAGAGATTTGTCCCAACTGCCAGCAGACCAGGACACAGGAAAACTTCAGCTACAAGGCTGGCCTTGAATTCACAGAAATCTGCCTGCCTCTGCCTCCAGAATTCTTAGATTAAAGGTATGCATTATCACCACCCGGTTAGGATAAAACTTCTTATTTCTCAATTCTGCAATCCATTTTAATGCAAATGGAATGGGCCCAAAATGTTCTAGTCATTTTAAAATTTAAGGAAACCTAGATATTGAGTTCATTTTTCCCAATTAAGGAACAGCTCATTGCAAAAGGCTGTGGATTCCATCCCCAGTATTGCACCAAATGAACAAGAATAGCAATGGTAACAAAGCTAATTTACAAAAGAAAAATTCTTTACATAATGTGATCGTTAAAGATAGGGTTCCCCACAGCTACCACCAGATTCAACAGTGACAAACTTTTAGATGGAAGAGGGAAGACTTATGTGGCTATGTCAGACATGCAGTCCTCTCTTCCTGCCTCAACTTCCCAAGTAGCTGGGACTATAAGTATGCACTACCAGCAGGCATGTGCCACCAGCCCATCTCCTTACTCTCTCTCTCTCTCTCTCTCTCTCTCTCTCTCTCTCTCTCTCTGGTATGTGGTGTGTGTGTGTGTGTGTGTGTGTGTGTGTGTGTGTGTGTGTGGTGCATGCACATGAGTGTGTGCATCACTTGAAACATAGGCAGAGGCCATAGCAGGGTCTTGGGTGTCTTCTACTCTTCCCTGCCCACTGTCTTGAGGCGGTGTCTGTGGAAGCTCACCTTTCTGTGTAGGCTAGCTGGCTGGTGAACTCCTAGGATCTGCTTGTCTTCATCTACTAATGCTACGGTTACAGGTACTCAGCCAAGACTGACTTCATTTGTGGGTGCTGGGCATTTGAACTCAGGTGTTCGTGCTTCTCTCCAAATCCCCTCCTTAGTGATATTTCAATTGATAATGTTCTAGTGTATAATCAATAGAAAACATTGTATTAGCTATCATCTTAAAAATCTTACTCTATAATGCTAGCTGATAACCTATAGATTTTCTAAATCTAAGGTATCCTTGGGACTTTCTTGAGATCTTTGTGTGCATGTCTCAATTTCATCTTTAGAAGTAGCTGTCATTTAAAAAGTGTAAAACTCAAATATGTCTTCATTCTCTCCCTAACTCTTCCTCTCAAGCCTCTCCCAGTCTAGTGAGGTAGATGGATTACTTGTCCATCCAACTGTCCTTCCAACAAAAAGTTAATGAGTCACTGTAATGTTAGCCGTATGCTAGATTCTGAGGATGAGCTCAGGACTGTCCATGCTTTCCGAAGTCATTAACAGCCTAAGGTAGTGCCAGCTCAGTGACGGAATTCATAATGGAGATATATGTCTTGATAATTGATCAGAGGGAAGAAACACTGGGCAGGATAAATCCAAGAGGATTTCTTAGGAAGTGCATCTGAATTGCAGTAGATGGTTGTTTAGGATTCAGATAAACAATATGGAAAAGGAAATACAAAAGCATCAGACAACACAGTCCATAAAACAATGCCAGCTGCCTCACAAGGCCTTGTGGTAAGGAGGTGGATAAAAGTTCAGAAAGGACTGCCACCTGTGTGTGGAGGGCCATATACAGTAGAATGGGTGATCACATTAACAGGTTTGGCTAAGCATTACAAATAAATGCTGAATTCTTTAAAACTATACAAATAAGTTTATTCTCATTAATAAAATAGAATGAGCACCACAACTCAATTTTTCTGTTCAGATATGTTTCAATATAGCAATAGTCAATGTTAAATGCTTATTTCATTCATGTTAACTAGAATCTGGAATTTAAACAAATTACATTGTCTTCATACATTTTCTGCTACTGTAACAAAATGCTTGAGAATAGGTGGTTTGTAAAGACTACGTGGTTCTGGAGGCTAGAAAGTCTAAGATCATAATACTGGCATATGTTTGCAAGATACTGAAAAGGCTCATATTAGAAACATGTAAGGGCAAACAGTCATGCACTAAAGACCAAGACATGAGGCAAGGTACAGCCTTGTTTTATAATAACATGCTTTGTGGTAATCAAATCAATAGCAAGAACACTAATTTTAGAAATCAAGTTTTAAGGGCTCTTTTTCATGACCCAAACACCTACTGGACATTCTTCCAGATGACCATTGTCTTGAGGAATTAACTTCAGTGTGGACTTTGATGTGGATAGATCATACTCAGTTCAGAGCACACATTAAGCCCAAAACAAAAGTCAAGTAGAATCTAAAACAGAAAACTTACAGAGACAGAAAGAATGCATACATGTAGATTGAGTGAGAGCTGCCCTCCGTAGGCTCATGGAGCACTTGGTCCCCAGTGGGTGGCACTGTTGGGAAGGCTATGAGACCTTTAGAAGCTGGAGCCCTGCAAAGGAAGTGAGTCATCCAGTCAAGCCTTAATTAAGGCTTCATAGCCCACCTACTTCCTGTCTACTCTCTACTTCCTAACTACAACCAGCAGCCTCACACTCTGCTGACATGCCTTTCTCTCCGTGATGGATTGAATCCTTTGAACTGTGGGCCAGAATAACACCCTTCTTCTTTTAAATTGCTTGTCAGATATTTGGTCAAAGCAACAAGAAAAGTGACTAATACAAGACTTGAAGGTACATATTAAAAGTTGTGAGTCTAAATATTTTCATTAGTGTGTGTGTGTGTGTGTGTGTGCAGTGTGTGTACAGTGTGTGTGTGCAGTGAATGTAGTGTGCATGTACAATGTGTGTAGTTTATATATGTGCGTAGTGTGTATGTGTATGTACAGTCTGTATGTGTACAGTGTATGCATATGTACTGTGTGTGTGTGTGTGTGTGTGTGTGTGTGTGTGTACATGTGTACCATGTGGAGGCCAGAGAACAATCTTGGGTATCATTCATCACTTTTCACCTAGTATGAGGCACAGTCTCTCTTTTGTTGTTGATCACCACATGTCCTAGTCTAGTGGGGCTGTGGACTTCCAGGGGTTCTCTTGTCTCTGCCTCCCATGTCACCACAGGAGCACTGGGGTTGCTTTATGTGGACTCCATGGATTTGAATTCAGGTCCCCAGGCTTTCACCATAAGTGTTTTACCCGATGAGCCATCTCCCCAGTCCCTTGCAATTTATCTTTTGAAAGGTTAAAGTCTTTTAAGAGATTGAAACTAAAAAGATTATGAGTGATTTAACTTTCTGGACCAATGTCACTGAATAGGCAATATTCAATTAGTGTTGGCACATATCAGAGTGGAAAAGGAGCTTTGTTAAAGCTACATTCTTCCCTCTAGAAAGTTCACTTATTTTATTAATTGAGACAAGTTTTATGTTTTCCCCTTCACAAATGATAAATGACAATGCTAACAATAAACATACTTAAAGACATTGTCTTCCAAATTACTAGCATGAGTTTTTTCAGCCATTTCCAATGTTAATCAGAAAAAACAATCTTAATTTGATTTCACTTAGTCTAAATTAGTACACGTGTCCCTTTATCCCTCATAACCATTTGGGGCTTGCACGCGCGCGCGTGCGCGCGCGCACACACACACACACACACACACACACACACACACACACTTTCTTCTTCTGGAGGAACTGATGTACTATTATGCTACAATTAATGAAGTAGACTCAATTAAAGAATCACTCTTTCTCTATGGAAACCTAAAAAGAACTTAGGGCTCATGAATCTTGCTTCAAAAAGCAAATTCTTGATGTCTCCCCTCAGTGTATTCTCTGGGCTTCACAAGCTACAGTGCATGAGCTAACTATATCATACTGAGTAGTCTTGTAAATCAAATACAAGCCTATGCTTTCCACTGTAATGTTCCTGCTCACCACAGGTCTAAAGTGAAGGGTCAAATAACCATGGCCTCCTCTCAGATAACTCTAGCCTGTGTCAAGATCACATAAAATTAGTCAACACAATGTTCTTACAGAAACAGCATGCTTTTTTAGTTTTTCTACATGTGTTTATTTGCTTTGCTTTCATGTGGTCACTTTTAGCTTTTCTATAGACCTCCTATGGTTTCTATACCTTACAAATTAACTCTTAAGATTTTATTTTGTTAAAGATACTTCATGGATAGTCTGTACTTCACAGGACATCAAAGTCCTGTTGCTAAGGTTGGTAGTGAGCTTATAAAATGGTTTGTTAGCTCGCTGTGAGTAAGGTGTGATTCAGCTTTTCTTTTCTTTTTTTTTTTCTTTTTTTTTTGGTTTTTTTTTTTGAGACAGGGTTTCTCTGTGTAGCTTTGCGCCTCTCCTGGAACTCACTTGGTAGCCCAGGCTGGCCTTGAACTCACAGAGATCCGCCTGGCTCTGCCTCCCGAGTGCTGGGATTAAAGGCGTGCGCCACCACCGCCCGGCTCAGCTTTTCATTTAGTAGATTTGTCTGCTAATGATTGTTATCTGAAGAACTTACATTATTTGGAGTTATTAAATAGTATTTTTATAGTTATACCATATCACCTTTAATATCAGTTGAATTTCTTTTATTTATTTATTTATTTGTTTGTTTGTTTATTTATTTATTTATTTATTTATTTAATGCCAAATGCCATTTATTGAAGGAGGGAGGAGGTCTTAAATACAGGCTTACAGCACAATGGGAGAACCCCGGAGGGCAGAAGTTCACTACCAATGTTTTACAATCTTGCATCTAAGCTGTTAATGCCCATTATGCAGGATACACAGACAAGGATCTTCCCTTAAGCATTCAGGAGGGTGGAACCTGGCAGGGAATTAGCATAGGGAGGATATCAAGGTCAAGGTCAGCAAGCAAGGCAACAGTTACCCAAAACGGGGGCCAGGGCCCTACAGGTCCCCCTTTACTAAAAAATAAGCTGACTTAGGTTGTGTGGGATGTCAGCAGGTCACCTTACCCGTCATGAAGACGCCTGCCCAGGCCACAGAAGGCACTCTGTCTTAGGTTGGTGAGTGCCCCCAAGGAATTACCCGTCTCTGAATACTCATTATCATACAAGCTCAATCATGTGTGAGCTGCAGAGTTAACTGCTGCCAAAGATCTCAAAGTGGCGCTGGGCTTGCAATCTGTGTGTTCGACACAGAAAAGACCAACAGAAGTCCTAATCCACCCATAGCCAGTAGGCTAAAGGCAACTGAGCCATTCCTTTCCTTAATGATCCTTACTGCAAATTGGAGTCCTTGTAAGATGGTATCCCAAAAGCAAATGGAACTTGAGATTATAAATTTATAATTTTCAAAGCCAATCGAAATGGATATAACTATTGAAGTAAATTGATCATGCCCAACAGAATGAAAGATAAATTATAAATTTATAAACAAGTTCCATTTGCTTTTGGAATTTCTTTTATGGATGATGTTTTTCATTGGCTTGGCTATTTGGCTCCTCTGAAATACATTTCATACAAGAAAGCAATATAACTATTTGAATTGTCTCTCTGTCTCTTGATTACTGGCTCTATTTTATTTTTCTTTACTTTACTTTATTTTATTTTATGTGTATAAGTGTTTGCCAGTATGTATGTATACTAAATGCTGTTAGGGTCTGAGAATCCAGGAATAATCCACCACAAAAGACTGGGTTTGAGCAAGCTAAAAATTTAGGTGTGGGTGTGGGTGTGCTGGCCTTGAGGGTGTAAAAGCAGGAGAACTGGCCCTGCCCCCTTGCTCCTTGCTGTATAGGGTGAGCTAGCTGGGGCAGTGCTGGAGAGCTCACCCTGGTGGTGAGGATGGGTGACAGCTGGCAGGCTGATCAACCCTGCAACCACCCAGGCCCAGAACCAGGGCTATGAGTTGGCCCACCCCAAAAATCACCCCATCTATGATCTGCTGAAGCAAGTGAAGGGGCCGGTCCTGCAGATCAAAATCAGCAGCATCCCCATGACACAGGGCAACAATAGGATATCCAAGAGGAGTCCCAGTGAGAGCTCATTATCAGTAGTGTAGCAGAAACCAAAGACCTCAAACCAGACCAATGACTCTTTGCAATGAACACTTGCAAGTAATGATATATGGACTAAAGGGTATACTGTGTGACTCACTGTATCACACTATAGCCTCCACAATTAACTTTTTTTTTCTCTTCTTTTTCTTGTCTTTTAAATCTTATTTTGTTTTTTTGGGGGGAGGTTACAAGGGCAGAGGGACGATGGGGAGATGAATGGGATTGAGATGCATGATGTGCAAACCACTAATTCTAAATCAAAAGTTTAAAAACAACAACAAAGCCCAACTCACTGGTTCACCAAGTTCAACTTTGGTGGTCTTCCTGTTTTGCCTGGTAGTCAGTTCCCTGTCTGGGGTGAGTAGACGTTTGGTCACACCTCCCCAGGAGTAGTCACACAGCACCACCACTAACCCCCTTAACCAATGGTGCCAACTGCAGTAGCTCAGTAGACACAAATGAAGAAATTATAGACAGGGAGAGATAATTTAAGGATTAGAGAATAAGACTATATTTTCAAATGTTCCAAGTGATTTTAATAGGAATTTTTAGCCAATATTTATTTCAGAATCATCTCTCACAAACTCTGGTGGTTCTCAATCATGAGTGCACGTTATATGAGCCACATGTGGAGTTTATCAGCATATGAAGCCTGTGTTCCATTTTGACTGGGCTTTTGTGTTGTTGAGAGCTCTCTCTCTGTTTTCCACCTAACAGATAGCCTCTCTCTTCCAGCAAAAAAATGTATGCTGACCATGGTCAAATGCTCCATGAGAGACAACATCACCTGCCTTTCTTTCCCTGGGCAATTTATGTGTTCAACATCCTTCTAACTTTTTGTTTGTTTGTTTTTCAAGACAAGGTTCCTCTGTGTAGCCCTGGCTGTCCTAGAACTCACTCTATAGACCAGGCTAGCCTCAAACTCACAGAGATCCACCTGCCTCTGCCTCCTGAGTGCTGGGATTAAGAGCCTCAGTTGCCACCACCCAGATTTTCAAACCTTTTCTAAATGTCGGCTCTTCTTCCATCATCTCCATTCCACTCCTCCTTCCTTCATGATCCCTAGTCTCCTTGGTAGGCATTCATGTCTTCAGTGGACAGGCACACTGCATATCTGAAAGATACTAAGTCAGTGTCTCACAGGACAATGAGGCTTGGATGTGTTATATCGCATGTTCACCCTAAGACTTGCATTTGCCTTGCCTTTAAACAGTTCACAAAGTGGAATGAGAACTGACGAGTAACTAACAAAAGCATTAAAAACAAATTACATGAGAAGAATCAAGCACATCTCTCTCCCTCTAAAGTAGGTGTATCTGTCAGTCGGTAACTGTTACTGCTAGGGAACTTTCTAGAAGGAGAGAGAGACATAGCACAAGCTTACAGTCAAGCAAGACAATTCCAGATGCTGTAAGAGTCATTCAAGACCTAAAGTGGTATATAGTGGAGAGAGAATGCGGAGGGCTAGCTTAGTGGCCCCTGAAAGAACACAATGAAATGACATTTGAGTTTAAAACCGGCGCTGTCACATGCTGCTAGTGACATAAGAATTGGTTCAGCCTTTTAGGAAAGTAATTTGTCAATATGTGTCAAGGGTTATAACGTGTCCATTTCTGCCAGTCACTTAACAACTACTACAGGACAGCTCAGAAACTAACAAAAGGAACATTCGAAATTCTATGCAAACTACCCTGCTGCCACAAATACTTACAAATAATATTGGTTGGGAAGAAGTCTTAAGAGTTATAAAATATGTAGACTATCTAAGATATAACCTTAAAAAGTTGTCCATTTTTAATGGATTGTTGCATGTAGGACCTGATATGTAAGGAAAAAATAAATAAATTTAACAGAATGATAACAATTACATAGAAGGTGCCTTTCACTAGGAATGATTTCCTCCTTTTGTTTTCTGATTCATTTTTATACACCTTGCTACAAACTGAGTACCCTGGTCTGAAATGTTAGGACTAGAAGTGTTTGGGGTCTCTGGCTTTTGGAAATACGGAATTCATTCACAGTCTTTACTGGGTGAGACTCCTTAATTGGTAAGTTCAAAACAAAATACTCTTAAACCTTAAGAAGTTTCAGATTTTGCATTTCAGAATTTTGGATTACAGGTGCTCGAACTGTGACTTAATGCCTCAGACTTCTGAGCATGCCTTTTACCTCCTGAAAGGAGGCACTGGAATCTTTTTTCAAAACAGCAATAACAATGAGTTGGTGGAGATTGTTTATAAAACATGTGCATAGTCAGCAGTTATTTTTATTCACTAAAAAGCACATGATACACCTCATAAACTGCCCGGCTGTGAAGGCTGTTAAAATCTTTGCATTGAGTTCTGCAGCATGAAATTCTCCTTCCACTGTCACCAAAGCAACAGAGCCACACTGCATGTTCAGAGGGATGATCTGGCAAGGGAACTGCTCTAATTGCCACACTCTGGAAAGTTCCTCTGTTGCATATTCGAACTTCTAAGGTAAACTTTGTATATTCTGGACACCTTTACTTTTTCCAGCTATGGAGCTCAATTCAAACCCTGATGTTTTTCATCTAAGCATTTTATAGATTTCTAGATGCTTGTAGTTTGAAGTCTGCCATAGGAATCTGAGGCTTTAGCTTCTCCTGAGTGATTGTTAGAAATGTGATAGCCCCAGCTCCACCCTGACCTACTGAGTCCCATTCACCTGCTTAATGAGCTCTCCAGATAGCTGGTGTACACACTGAAACCAGCAAATCCCTGCTCTAGACTATGTTTCAATCTCTCCATCATTAGGATTTGTCTACAGATGAGAATTTTCCACAGTTAGAAGGGTGTTATTATGCAATTCTTCATGGTCTTTGCTTTGTTTGGGGCAGATAAAGAATAACAACAACCAGGCAGGTTGATTCTGAATTCTGGGTCTTGTTTGGTTTTTCTGGATCTGTCCATAACATAGAGACAGTGCCCTAGACAGCAGGATAGATGGCATAAAGAAATCTTGTGCCCATTAAATAAATCACGAAGCCAATAAAGAAATGTATGGTACAACTAAAGAACTCTTGAGAAATGACTTAAAGCCAACCTAAATAAGATGATCTAATTTTAGAACAACAGGAAAGTTTCCAGTCTCAGGAAGGACAAAGAAGGTGACAACCAGAAGCTATTTTCCTTAAACCTAGGCATTCTCGACCACCTTCCTAGAAGACTCTACCACACTAATGTAACTATAAGTAAATATTCAAATGGATAAAAACAAACAACCCCATGACACTAGAAGACAAAATACTCACTCTTCCTTTGCCCCAACCTCCACATGCTTGTTTCACAGAGGAATTCAACTATATTTATGGCTCCTGAGCAAACAGAAGGGTAAGAACACTCTATGGATGTAAAACATTTCTTCCCAGGGGTTCAAACTGCTTTCTAGACATTAGCTCATTAATTGCTCCTTTAAATCTTTCTCATTGATTTTTATATTTCTTGAAACAACAAATTCACTGTTTTTTGCATATGAAGGAAAGAGTTCGCATCAATGAGAAAGTAAGGTCTTAAATATCTTCTAAAACAGACATCATAATTTAACTGATAATGAGTTACTGGATAGGCTTAAAAGGGGGCTGAACAGCATTATTTATTTATTTATGAACTCACACAAAAGTTCCAGAACATCTTGGGAATATTGCATCAGCAATATAAATACTTGAGTAAGAACCTTTCCTATTCCAGTCAGAAAAGACGGTTCTAAAGTGTGGAGATGGCTAAGTCTCTCCACTGGGCAAGGAATATAAAATGCCGGTGTATATTATTAAACAAGCTGCAAGATCAGTGATGCAGTGATGATAGTAACCAGGGGAGGACTGCCAAAGTCAAGGTCATCCCAAACTAGCTACAGTCACAAGTGATGCTTTTTAGTAGCTTCCAGTCTTTAGCAAGCCTCTAAACTGTTGTGCTGTGGGATGTATGGCAAATGTGTTGCTGATTAATCAATAAAACACTGATTGGCCATTGTCTAGGCAGGAAGTATAGGCGGGGCAAGGAGGAGAATAAAGCTGGGAAGTGGAAGGCTGAGTCAGAGAGACACTGCCAGCCGCCATGATGACAAACAGCATATGAAGATGCCGGTAAGCCACGAGCCATGTGGCAAGGTATAGATTAATGGAAATGGATTAATTGAAGCTGTAAGAACAGTTAGCAAGAAGCCTGCCACGGCCATACAGTTTGAAAGCAATATAAGTCTCTGTGTTTACTTGGTCGGGTCTGAGTGGCTGTGTGACTGGCACATGAGAGAGATTTGCCCTGACTGTGGGCCAAGCAGGAAAACTCTAGCTACACTGTTGGGAGGTGGGTGCTGAGTCTACCATCCCTAACCACATTTCATCAGTTATTTTGAGCATTAGACTAGTTAGCTCACATCAAGCACCAATGTTCCCTGCACATAGTAGACACTGCATATCAGCTGCAACTAGGATCTTCAGGTACAGGGACAGAGGTCTTTTTTTTCAAGTATTATATTAAAGTAAGTAAATTGGAGAACCAAGTATGGATACTTTTATGCATTAAAACCATAGTTATGTAAATAAATACAAAGATGCAGTGAGGAATGATGAACCTTTCTTTGTGGTAACTTGGGAGAGTGGAGTGGGTTAAGAATCAGGAGACAGGCCAGACGATGATAGCATACATCTTTAATCCCAGCACTCAGGAGACAAAGGCAGGAGGATCTCTATGAGTTCGAGGCCAGCATGATCTACAGAGTGAGTTCTAGGCCAGTCAGGGGCACACAGAGAAGCCCTGTCTCAGAACAAAAAAAAAGAATCAAGAGACATGTATGAAGGGAGCTTTCACCCATTCTACATACCATTTTCTGCATGTTTCAATTCTTACAGTGATTATATATTCCTGTGTTTTGTTTATAATTGAAAAATGAAAACAATATTTACTTAATGTTGAGGGACAGAGAGATAGCATGGGTAATAGTCCACTTCTCCCTCCAATTGAGAAACACTGAGGCAATTCATGCAAAGGGCTCTCCTTGCCCAGTATATGTATGGGCCTTGCCCTTTTGATCGTCAGAGGCACATGACACCACTCTTTAGCTTGGTCAATGACTAGTCCTGATCTTAGGTATAAGTCTGACCTTCCTGTCTTATTTCAGTGGCTAGCCCTCATCAGTGATTGGAAGACAGCCTTTTTACTCCTCCAAGATGGTCATATTGACTATGGAAGGAGGGATCAATATACTAACAGAAACTAGGAAAGATTCTCAGGCAGCAGGAACTGGCCAATTTTGAGCCGCTCTTCTCTGGACATTCCACTAATGTCCACTGCAGGGAGTCCACAGTCAAGATGTGTGAAAGTCACACAGTCAGAGTGAGGGATAATCACAGGCAGTCTTTACTGTTTAGATACTCTTGGGGAGAGGGCCCTAGTTAATCTGGTTAGTTTCAGGAACTTCCTGGAGCAATTTTGAGTTGTTGGCTTCCTGTCTTACTCAGCTTCCCCACAGAACAGAGTATTTCAAATCCCCTTAGAATATCCTGTTGTTTTATTTCTCTTTTCATACCCTGTGTCTTAGAAAGTTTCCTTCCAAAATGGAAGGTTTTAGTCTCAGAGGAAACTGCTGTACACACATGGAAAGGTGGTCCTGTGTTCCACATGTGCTTGCCTATGTGCTTCTAAGGATCTTTTCCTTTAGATTGAAGGGCTTGTTCCCCTAAGGCAGCCATAGAGAGACTGCCAACATCAACAGTAGGAAGGATTTGTTCTGTGTATCTTTATTATAGCAGGTCTTCTAGCTTAGGCATCATTTGAGTCTAGAGGGAGGGGGATCTGCAAAACCCACTTCACTTTGCCGTTAGATGGTGGACTCTCTGGTTCCCTTTTGGCTGCCTGTGTCAGACACGCTGGGACTGGAAGCTCCCAAAAGTAGATGAAAGTTGAGGCTACCTGAGAAATGGTTTGTTCCAATTCTCCTCCATCATTCAAAACTGGACTCCAGCAAAGGAGCTAGTTCTTCCAATGATGCTCATCTCTGTGCCTTTGTTCCATGATCCAGGCTTAGTAGCTCTTGTTCAACATGCCTTTCAGGACCAGGGAGATGGCTCAGTCAGTAAATACTTGACCCTATCGAGTTCGAAACCCCAGAACCCACATAAAAAGCTGCTCAAGGTGGCGCACCACTTGTAATCCTAGTGCTGGGAAGGCAGAGATAAATGGATCTCTAGGACCCACTGGCAACCAGCCTAGTTGAGATTAAAGGTGTGCGCCACCACCACTCAAAGCCAGCCTAGTTGAATTGGTGAGTCCCAGACCAATGAGAAACTCTGTCTCAAAAAATAAGGTGGAGAACAATTGGGGATGATACTCAAGGTTGACCAAGTCTTGCCTCCCCATGCATGAGCATACATGCACATGCGCTCACACAATACAACACCTGCATGTACACATATGCAGACAAAAAGAAGCAGACATCCCAAACTTGATTCTACACAGTCCTCAGTGTGCTGTGGTTGGTGTGTTTTCCCTATTATCAGTGTGCTCAAGCTTACTCCTGATTTACAAGGAGAGATGCTTCCTACCACTTCCCCAGCCCACCTCACAAGGTGGGTTTCACCACTCCGTCTGCTGGCAGGGCTGCCTGCCCCAGCTTAGAGTGAAGACATAACACTTTGATGCATGTTTGCCGTGGTTTATTGATCCTATTAACATTAACTCTCAGGAAAATCAATGCTTCAGTCTTGCAGGAGATGTATAAATAAAGTGATAAAAATAAATCAAGGTCAATTGTTTCCTGATGGAAAAATGAGAGGTAAATTATGACAGCCTGTGATCAAGAGCAGGGGGATATTTTGACGCATGTGAAGATTTAAGAGTGTGTAACAGGGCTCTGCTTAGCCATTCAGTGGTGCTGCTATTTAGCCTACTTGAACAGCATTCTTATCCCAAGTATCTGGCTGCTGTTGACCCTTGGATGTCAAACTTTGCTCTAACTGGAACTAACATGGTTTCTTCAATTTTCCTATCCATTTTATCTCATTGAATAACTAAAACTCTGTGCCTCATCATCTGCTGATGAAAGAGGAAACTGATAATCATTGTGTATGGGTTACTTTTCAATTCCTGTGACAAAGTACTGTGACCAAGGCTACTTAGAAAAGACTATTTAATTTGGGGCTCATGGTCCCAGAGGGTTAGAGTCCACAACCATCACAGTGAGGAGCATGGCAGAAGGCAGGGAGGCATGGCGTTACAGCACTAGCTGAGAGCTTACATCTTGATCCACAAGCACAGGCGGAGAGAGCTAACAGAATGGTATGGGTGTTTGAAAACTTAAAGCCTTTCTCCAGTGACATACCTTTTCCAACAAAGCCATATATATCTTCTAATCCTTCCCAAACAGTTCCACCAACTAGGGACCAAGTATTCAAGCATATGACCTATGGGGTCATTCTCATTTACCATACATTTTAAGGATGAGAATACTAAACTGTTACTGGAAGGTCCTGCGTGCCCATTCAATTATGCAGGAATAGATTTTTGCATACCTGTGCTGTCATGGGTAATGCTAATTTGTGATGATACCTGCAGTACAGTGGCTGCCAAGATAAACACATCCCCCTGACTTCACAGAATTTACCAATTGTGTGAATGTACAGTCAGCAAGCAGTCAAGTGTAATATGATGTCAAAAATGATTAATGTAGTGAAAAGAATATGGTAGAGGAAAAGGCTAGCCAGGGACTATTGTGCAAGAATACAGGGGCACTCAGGGAGAGTTTCTGTTAGTTGACACCTGAGCAGAGACCCATGTCTGAGACAGAAAAGACTCTCTTCATACATTCCCAGTATTGAGTGCCTGAGGGAGGCTGGAGATATCCTAAATAATTCTGACCTCTGGAAATAGGAATCTGATTCTGCTGCACTTGTGACCAGTTCTGTGACTTTGGGAAGCCAAGCATCCTCTCTGTGTTCTGATTGCTCTAGAGAGACAAAATGCCCCTGTGTCCTTTACAAGATGTTTTGGAGACCCAAATAAGAGTAAAGAGTTTCAAACACAGGAACAAAACACAGGAAGCTCTCAGAAAATGATAGTTCCCTTCCGCAATGCCAGGGCTGCTGTGAGATCTCACAGCAGGTATTCAAGCCAGTATATGTCCACGGAGGCATGCTATTTGCATATATTCAGTCAGTCAGAATGTAAGTGAGTACCTTCTGTATGCTAAACACACCCAGGAGACCTCAGTAGACAAGGCATGTATTGTATCTGCCCCTGTGCAGTTTGTTACTAAAATGCAGACTGTAGAGCAGAACTGTGAGGGTACCAATCCCAGAGTCTTCCACTCGGGAGCCATATCTGCTGTGGGATGTTCTGTATGGCAAATGTGTTGCTAATTAGTCAATAAATAAAACACTGATTGGCCATTGGCTAGGCAGGAAGTGTAGGCGGGACAAGGAGGAGAATAAAGCTGGGAAGTAGAAGGCTGAGTCAGAGAGACACTGCCAGCCGCCACGATGAGAAACAGCCTGTGAAGATGCCGGTAAGCCATGAGCCACGTGGCAAGGTATAGATTTATAGAAATGGATTAATTTAAGCTATAAGAACAGTTAGCAAGAAGCCTGCCACGGCCATACAGTTTGAAAGCAACATAAGTCTCTGTGTTTACTTGGTCGGGTCTGAGAGGCTGTGGGACTAGCAGGTGAGAGAGATTTGTCCTGACTGTGGGCCAGGCAGGAAAACTCTACCTACAAATGGTGTCCAACGTGGTGGCAAGAGTTTCCACCTAAAAACTGAGATAAAAGATTCTAAAATGGAGCTAAAAACAGCTTCCTAATTGTCTCTCTCAAATGAGCAGCAGCTGCCAGTTTGAGCTACTGGTAGGTTCCTAGCATGCGTGCTCGACCTGCCGTATGGTGGGAATGAGGCCTTTGCAAGTGGCACATTAAGCTGCGTGGTGGATTTAGCCTTTGTTAGTATAAAACAAAAAAAAAGATGTTTCTGGGCTACACACTGCTTGGATAAAAGCATAGACCCAGGATAGCTTCCAGAGCTGGTGGAAAATGAACCTCCGCCATGTTGGGAAGCTGAGGTGGGCGGAGCCAGCAGCCACAGCTGCTGCAGTTTAAAGCAAGAGATTCACAATAAGACAGATTCAGATGTAATAGTTTACAATGTGTGTAAAATATACGTAGGCTTGAAAGAGACAAAACAGGTGATATATACAGTTATATAAACAAATACATAGTTTTAAAAAATAAAGTCTTTAAAGAGACAGTAAAATTAATATAAAAAATAAGCCACATGAAGATGAATATTACACAGAGAATCTGGATTGTGTTGTCTTTGGGATTTTTAACTGCAGAAAAACATTTGATTGTAAAAGCTGCTGAGTTATGCCAATATGTATATTTTAAAGATATCTTGACTTCAAAATTTGGATGTAAGGATGTGTTGCTTTGGAAAGGAGACTCTGCTTTTGTTCCCACAGAAAGCCAGAGGCTATGGATTTGTTCCAGATTAAGATACATCAGGTTTGACCAGCCAAGGCCATCTGAAAGGTCTCCGATGACACCATGGCCCAGATGATCCAACATCCAGAATGGTTTCAAGGCAACTGGCTCAGACAATACAGCCTCATGGACTATTCCATAATCCTAAAATTTTCTTTGTATCCCCATAAGATACAGCGCCCCCCTCTAGCAGGAAGTAGTAAGAGAAGCTACGCCCAAATTCCCAAATTATATGTAATTTTACTTTGTTAAGGTTAAAACCTTCCATTTTGAAAAAAAAAGGGGGGGGAAGTGCTGTGGGATGTTCTGTATGGCAAATGTGTTGCTGATTGGTCAATAGATAAAACACTGATTGGCCATTGGCTAGGCAGGAAGTGTAGGCGGGACAAGGAGGAGAATAAAGCTGGGAAGTGGAAGGCTGAGTCAGAGAGACACTGCCAGCCGCCACGATGAGAAACAGCCTGTGAAGATGCCGGTAAGCCACGAGCCACATGGCAAGGTATAGATTTATAGAAATGGATTAATTTAAGCTATAAGAACAGTTAGCATGAAGCCTGCCACGGCCATACAGTTTGAAAGCAACATAAGTCTCTGTGTTTACTTGGTCGGGTCTGAGAGGCTGTGGGACTGGCAGGTGAGAGAGATTTGTCCTGACTGTGAGCCAGGCAGGAAAACTCTAGCTACACATATCAAATTGGCAAATTATTTATATCTTTATTTATCGCCTGTAAAATGGGATAACAGTAGCAATTTATTTGAGTCCTAGTAATTCAATGAGTTACTACTGAGAAATATCTAGAATGGGGTCTTATACATGACAAGTACTAATAAAGTTTTTCAAGATTGAAATTAAACACAACGCCATGTGAGGTGTGGTTATAGAAGATGCAGGCTAAGCCCCCAGCTTATGTCTGATGCCCCGAGATGTGCGACAGCACTGTCCCCTCTAACCATCCCACAGTTCCTTTTGTAGCTGAGGAGATTGGAATGAGGCAGCATCAAACCCTTGTCTAGTTGCACTCACCCCTCCCTTGTTCCCTTAGGGTGCCTGAGTGAAAACACTAGAGATGAGCAAGATGGTGTCCCCCTCCAAGGAAGCTTTGAAGCCAAGAGAGAGGCGCACACGCTGACAGGCCAAGCAATTTACCTAAGATCTCAGCAGCAACAAATCAAATCTCAAGATTTCCAACCAGAGCACCTGTGCTGTGCTGGTCCTAGAATCAAATTCAGCAAGCACTGATTAAATGTTTAAAAAAAAAAAAGTCTCCCTAGTAAGCCCAGTGGGATGGTGACACATACGGTTCTCTCCAGGGCATGGCAAGGACATCCTCTAAAGTCAATGAACTGGGAAGAAACTGTTCTTCAAGGAAGCTTATCATCTGAGATTAGCTCGATTTGCAGGGAGAGTTGTAAGGGGATACAGTGACTCCCACACACTGTTCATCATTTCCTTTACAATAGAAACTTCTCACACAGCCAAGGTGCATTCATTGGAAAGAGGACACTCACTGAGATCTTACTGTTAACTGGACTCCAGGCTTCATTCAGAGTCCACCAGCTTTACCATGAGTGCCTTTTATCCAGATGTACTCCTGGATCCCAGAATGAATTTAGGGAATCCTCTCAGAGGAAATTTGACTTTCCCCTATCTACACATCTTGACTTCTGTTTCTGCCATACAAAGATACTACCCGTCCTTTAGTTAGTGTCCCTGATCTATTTAGGAAAGTGGGGCTGGAGCCACTGGGCTTTGGATAGCACTGCCCTTACATAGAAGTGTTTCCTAGAACAAATAAGAAAGGATTGATCCCGTAAAATCTCAAGATTTCTTTTTAAAAGAGTCAAAACTTCAATGGAAATATTAGCCAAGATGTCCTCTTTTTTGATTTATTGAACCTTTATTACAAAAACAAAATTTATTTGTAATGTGTTGATTTGCATATCCCAAAATGTAGATAGCTTTTCAAAAATAATTTGTGTGTGTGTGTGTGTGTGTGTGTGTGTGTGTGTGTGTGTTGTGTAAGTCAAGTACCCACAGAAGCCAGTAGAGGGCATTGGAACTCCTGAAGCTGGATTTACAGGCATTTGTGAGCTACCCAACATGATTGCTCTGAACTTGAACTCATGTCCTCTGAAAGAACAGTAAGTGCTCTAATCCACTGAGTATCTCTCAAGCACCCTAGCTCTCGGTTTTAACACACACCTCTTGAAATCATCCCATCTTTCCAGTGTGTGTGCGTGTGTGTCTAGGTACAAATAAAAATGTGTACTTTTCTCAAAGCTGGAGTTTCTCCAACGAGGGTGAGGTGGATCTAACTACAAAGAGCACATGAAAGAGTTCTTTGAGTTTCACATCTATTTTTTAAACATGATTTTGTCTGCAGTGTTGAACTGGATGCATAATGGGATCTTTCCTGTATTTGCATCTTGCACTGGCTTCTCAGTTTGTTTTTAACCAGAAGTCTTGCTGACCTTGAGGCGCCAGAAACATTGCTCTCACATGGGTGAATGGTCTGGGTGTATTTCTCCTGTGTATTAGGCAAGTGTGGGTTTGTCTTCTCACCAATACGGTGCCATTCCTCTTTAAACTCTTGTGGATTGGTGTCAACAAAATTAATTATGAACATTATGGGGCAAAGTAAAGCACAAAGCAGCTTGGATTCATGCTGAAGCTCCTGGGTGTTTTCTCTTGTAGTAGAATGCACAGCGGGGGCAGGTGCCATTTGATTATTCCCACAGTCTCTCCCTGGCTCAGTCATTTTTTATTATACTTGTAGGGCTCCTTTTCTCTTCTTCTTCTCCTTTTTTTTTTTTTTTTTTTTTTGAGATCTCCAGTTTGCCTTGGACTCACTCTGTAGCAGAGAATGGCCTTTGGCTTCCAATTCTCCTGCTCTCAACTCTAAATGCTGGGATTGTGGGTATGGGCCCTAACCCCTGGTTTTGACAGGGCTGAGGATTGAACTCTATTATGTTTTCATGGGGGAAGCAATTGGGAAACTGTCTCCAAATGCTGCTGAGGGGCATGGTCCTGGGTAAGTTTTAGAGGAAGTGGGATAGACTGCTCCATGGTTATTTACTTTTTCCAGCAGCAGGGCTCATTCTCCAGCAGCTGTGTCTTCTTAGGGTCCTCAGGAAAGTCAAACAAGAGAAGTGGACAGAGACTAGCCATGCCATGTTGTAGGAAGCAGACAGTGCCTCAGCCCGCCTGTCTACCCATGCCTGCAGTAGAAAAAATATCATTGATGCTACCATGTCCAGGCTGCCTGGCCTTCTCTATGCCCTGAATTATAAAGCCACCAGTGTGTGTTATTGAGTGTAACGCTTGTAGGTTTCCAAACTTTAGGTGTCTGTGTGCCCAGAAGTATGAGGCAAAGTGGAAGTGGAGATGGCATTGTTATGTTTGTGCCACAATGACCACAATACCTGACAGACATAATTTAAAGGGGACAAGACTTATTCTGGCTTCTGGTTTTCTGTCCATCATGATGGGGAAGGTATGGGGGAGCAGCTCAGATTGGGGTGGTGGGAGTGTGATGCAGTAACTACTCACATGACTATGAACTCTGAATATCAGCAAGCAGAGAAGGTAGGATGCAAGCTAGAGGCCACTTCATACCTGCAGTGGCCCATCCTGAGTCACTGCTTCCACCTGCTGGGCCTCCCTTGCTAAAGGTTCCAAGGCCTCCCCAAACAGTGCCAACGATGTAACAAGAATTCAGAACACAGCCTATGGGGGGAATTTCAGACTCCAATCAAAATAGAGAAGTTTTACAGCCATTGTGGGAGCAGCTGAAGGAGTAACAGGAGATGAGAGAAAAATTGTCATTCAATGTCAAAGCTAAGCAAGAAGGAACAAGTTTGGCCAAGAAGAGTCACCTTTAACCCCTCTATCTGTAGGACTCACCCCCATGAAAAATAAAAACAAAACAAAACAACAACAGTAACAGTAACAACAAAAAGGCCCAGCCACTCTTTAGGTAATTGTGGTGGTATTGTGTTCCCCAAAATATTGTGCACCCTAATAAACTTATCTAGGGTCAGAGAACAGAACAGTCACTAGATACAGAGGCCAGAAAATGGTGGCGCACATGACTTTAATCCTAGCATTCCGAAGGCAGAGATCCATCTGGATCTCTGCAAGTTCAAACCACACTGGAAACAGCCAAGCATGGTAACAAGAGCCTTTCATCCCAGGAAGTGATGGCAGAAAGCAGAAAGATATAAGGCGTGAGGACTAGGAACTAGAGCTTGTTAAGCTTTTAGGCTTTTGAGCAACAGTTCAGCTGAGATCCATTTAGATGAGGACACAGAGGCTTCTAGTCTAAGAAAACAGGATCAGCTGAAGAATTGATACAGTGAAGTAGCTCTGGCTTGTTCTGCTTCTCTGATCTTCCAGCATTGACCCCAGTACCTGGCTCCAGGTTTGCTTTTATTAATAAGACCTTTTAAGATTCGTGCTACAGGTAGTGGTTGGCCATATGGCAGATGTTGGATAAAGCTGCTGGTGAAGGGGGCATAGGTCTGTTTGCTTTCTCTCCAAACACGTCAGCTTTACCCGTCTCTTCCTTCTCATTCTGTCTTTGAATGCAAACACAGTGTTAGGATTTGGCAGCCATCTTGCAGTCATGAGGCAGAAACAAGAGGACAAACATCCTGTCTGTCATGGATGGCAGAATGAGAAGGAACAGATTGGGTCTCTGCATAGCTGACTGGTAAATCAAGGTCAAGGGCTACCTTGCTGTCCCACGTTGTGTGACATGTTCCAGTGCATCAGCCACTCTTATTTGGGTTTGCTTTTTATCAAAGAGAAATGCATGCCCAACTGATGCAGGAAATGATGTCAGCTGACATCCAAACAGTCTCTATTCTGCCCTCTAAATCAAAGTGAATTCTAAATAAGTTTTAATCCTCCAACTGATGTGTCTATCATCAGGCCTCTGCAATCTCTCTAATGGTTGTTGGCAAGGAGCATAGCCCACCTGTTAGCAGTTACTGTGTCTTAAATTTCAAAGCAGATCCAAAGCTCCAGGAACTTGGAAGGCCAAGAACACACAAAGGATTTTCTGATCATCCATTTCACTTGTAACACCCTTAATTTTGTTCAGCATATGTGAAATCTGAGCATCCTTCAATCTCCAAGGCAACAGTTCTGCCATCTCTGGCTAAGCCTAGTGAGGAAGAGAAAACCAATGTCCTCTCACCTGATTCTGTCCTCACGTCTCAGCTAAGCAGAACCCAGGGGCAGTGCAACAAAGTGTAACACATGCATTACAGCAGATGGGCTCCCACAAGTTTCAATTCAATCCCAGTCAGCCACCTTTACATAATCACAACTCTCTTGAAGCAGGTGCTATTTGGTGGTGGAGCACTTGCCCAGCATATGTTCAAGTCCCTCTGAAGAGCTGACTTTCTTAGAAGTATAATATACATATATATATATATATATATGTATATGTGTGTGTGTGTGTGTGTGTGTGTGTGTGTGTGTGTAGGTATAGGTATAGGTATATGTATATATATACTAACATTAGCAAAACAAACAACAGCAGGCCCGGCTTGTCAATTTAATGGCTTTCTTGTCTCTACTTGTGCAATGAATAACTCAACCATTGAAACATAGCATCATTTTATGATGCATTCTAAAAAATATTTGGGTATATTTCTCTCTCTCTTTTCTCTCTGTCTCTCTCTGTTTCTCTCTGTCTCTCTCTGTCTCTATGTCTCTGTCTCTCTCTCTCTCTCTGTATCTCTGTGCATGTGTGAGTATGGGCATGTGACACTCGAAAGACAACCTTGGTGTACGTCCTTACCTTTCACCATACCTGAGGCTGCATCTCTTATTGTTTGCTGCTGTAACCCCCAGCTGAAGCTTCCAGATTTTCCTGTTTGGCTCCCATCTCCCCATGTACTGGGATTACAGGTGTGTGCTCTACACGGTCTGGCTTTTATGAAGTTTGAGGGATCCAAACTTAGGTCATCAGGTCTGTATGGCAAACACTTTACCCACTGACCCATCTTCCCAGCCCTTATGATGTTTTCAATACATATTTAACAAGCCAGTCTTTATTATCAATGTAATTTGTTTGATGGGTCATGAGTATATAAGTTGGTAATATTTTGGAAAATCCTTTGTGTGTGTGTCATAAGAAGTTAATAAACTAAAGAGAACAAAAAGAAAATTTAATTATTTGGGTGCAAAATTTTTCTAGTTTTTGCACATTTATGACTAGAATTGTGTATATAAAAAGACTTCAGTCATGTGACAATATTTTTATTTATTGTTAACATATCTGTCATTAAATGTTGTGACAACCTGCCTCGAGATAATGTCAAGAGGTTTAAACATGAGTTATATAAAAAGTCTCAACTGTGGAGAGACCTCAATATTTTTATTTTCAACATAAATATTGCTACAAGGAATATTTCTATGACTTAACCATTGAGCATGCCTTAGGTTCATTTAAAATAATTTTTAGGTTTATAGCTAACTGAAATCTGGAATTAACCAGAATAAATGTGTTTTATCTTCAACTCACATATCAGTAACATGTCACTTCATCCAAGGTTGTGTCCCTTTACTGAAGCCATCAATCTGATTTATTCCAGATGCCAATATGTCCGTTCTTACAGTTTTGAACCTCCAGGGTAAAACATTAGGTGAAACAAGTTTTGCTTTAGGTAAATCCAGTCTAACAGGCCCAAGTTATTCTTTAGTGCCCAGGACACCATGAGTCCTCACAACCAGGTGATCACATGCTGGCCTTGGTGCTGGCCAATGAGAGCCTGCCTCAAATAAATAAATAAAACAACAAACTAAAGAGAAGTACTAATTAAAATTTAGGGGGAAAAAACTGTAAATCCATGTAGATACGTTGCTTTCCCTCTGAAGTTTCTCTACAAAATTTGAGCTATGGAACTTTTTAGTTGTTTTACATTTATTGATATATATTTTTTGTTCATAGTGACAGATTTCATAAAGACGTTTGCACACAAGCGCACCATGTTCTTTGACCGTATTGATTCATGCATCCTTTCCCCTACTGTCTCCTACACTGGTCCCCTTTATTCCTCCAGGCTCCTCACTTCTACTACCCCCCCTTGTGGTGTGTGCATGTGAGTGTGTATTCTGGTACAAGTACACTCATGTGTATGTGGAGGCCAGGGAATAATCTTGATTGCTCTTCAGTTGCCATACACCTTAGTGTTGATTTTGTTGTTGTTTTAGTTTTGGATTGTTTTGTTTTTTGAGACCGGGGCAGGGGGTGGGGCACAGGGAACCCCTCATTGGTCAGGTGCCAGCTAGTCTATATTGATGTACAAGTGTCACAGCTGGGATTAGAAGCGTGCACCACCATGTCTAGCTCTTTGGGGTTTTGTTGGTTTGGTTGACTTGTTTGTTTGTGTTATGTGGGCTCTAGGTCATGGAGCTCAAGTCCTCACACTTGCAAGACAGACATATAAAGGACTGAGCTCACCTCCCAGCCTGGTATTTGTTTTTATGGATCTGATTTATTTTAGTTAATGTAATCTTCAGTTACACTTATGTTCCTAAACATGATATTTCATTCTTTACAGCTTCACTCTCTCTCGCTCTGTTCTTTTTCCACTCAGCTGTTGATGAGTACTAAACTGACTTCATACTTGGTTATTGCCAATAGTGTTGCTATAAAAATATATATGGAAGTATCAATGTGCTCTATTGACTTAGACTCCTTTGGGTATGTTCCCAAGAGGAATACAGCTGCATCTTATGCTAGCTCTATTTTAGTTTTTTGAGGAACTTCCATATTGGCTCATTAACATTACATCTAGCCACATACAAGGTTCTCTTTTGGTTTTTAATTTCTATCCTTAGTGGATAACCATTATATCCATGATGAATTAGAATATCAATGTAACTCAATTAGCATTTCCCCGATAACTAATACTGAACATTTTCCATATGTTTATTGACCATTTATATTTTATCTTTTGAGGATAATCTCCTCATTTTATTGCTGTGGGATGGTCTGTATGTCAAATTGCTCTGATTGGTCAATAAATAAAACACTGATTGGCCAGTGGCCAGGCAGGAAGTATAGGCGGGACTAACAGAGAGGAGAACAGAGAAAACAGGAAAGTGGAGGGAGTCACTGCCAGCCGCCACCATGACAAGCAGCATGTGAAGACTCTGGTAAGCCACGAGCCACGTGGCAAGGTATAGATTTATGGAAATGGATTAATTTAAGATATAAGAACAGTTAGCAAGAAGCCTGCCACGGCCATACAGTTTGTAACCAATATAAGTCTCTGTGTTTACTTGGTCGGGTCTGAGCGGCTGTGGGACTGGCCAGTGACAGAGATTTGTCCTGACTGTGGGCAAGGCAGGAAAACTCTAGCTACATTTTATTAGCTCATTTATTGATTGAATTGATTTTTTGCTGATTATCATTTAAATTTTTTATTTTATTTATTTATTGTGTGTGTATACACATGCGTGTATGTGTATATATCTGCATGTGAGCTTGTATGTGTGCATACCTGTCTGTGTGTGTACACATGTGTGTACCAGTGTGCTTGTAGAAGTCAGATGACAGCTCTCAGGGGTCAGTTTTTCCCTTTCACTGTATGGGTTTTGTACATTAAACTCAGGCCATCCAGCTTGATGAGAGGCACCTTTACCACTGAGCCACAGTGTCAGTCCTGGTTTTTGGTTTGTAGTTCTTTATGTATTTGAGAGAGTAATCCTCTGTCAGATGGATAGCTAGCAAATATCTTCTCAGTTCATTAGGCTGTCTCTTTATTCATTTGTTGCCTTGCTATACAGAAGATTTTATATTTCCTGTAATCCCATTTGTCAGTTCTTAGTTTTATTTCCTCAGTGACTAGGGTCCTTTTCAGAGAGCTGTGTCTAGTGCTATTCCATGTCTAGTGCTGTTCCTTCGTACAGAATGGGAAATAAAAATCTACTTTTGTTCTTCCTGTTATGAATATCCAAATTCCCCCACACCATTCACTGAAGTCAGCTTTTCCCCAGGGCCATGGTAACAGTGTGGTTTTGTTTCTCAGCCCTCTACTCCATTCGGCTGATACATTTATCATGGGTGCCATTACCCTGACTTCTTGATCACAAGAGCTCTGCAGGAGAATTTGAAATCAAGGATTGGGTATCTTCTGCACTGCTCTTTTTGCTCAGGATTGCTTTAACTATTGAGGATCTCTTATGCTCCCATCTGAATTTTAGGATTGTTTTTCTTAGTTCTATGATGAATGCCGTTCAGATTTTTATGTGAATTACCTTGAATCTGTGGATTACTTTCAATAATATAACAATGTGTATAATATCAATTCTGTCAATTCATAAGTATGGGATATCTTTTTCCATTTTAAAGTTCCCATTGTGGAGGTCCTTTCCTTCCTTGGTTAGGATTATTCTTTTTAAGATGTCGGGAGTGACTGCTCCCTTGATTTCTTTTATTCATTATTGGTAATAGAAGAATATAGGACTTCTTTATTTGATTTTTTTATCCTATTACTTTGCAGAAAGCTTTCATCAGCTCTAAGGGGTTTCTGATGGAATCTTTACAGCACCTTACATATAGAATCATATCATCTGCAAATATGGGTAAGTTTTATTTCTTCCTTTCCTAATTATATCCTTTCTACTTCTCTTTTCTATTCCTCTAGATATGGCTTTGACTACTATATTGAATATGAGGAGAGAAACTGGGCTTCCTAGTCTTTATCCTGATTTTACAGAAAATGCTCTCAACTTTTCCTTGTTTACTATAATATTGACTGTATGTTTGTTTCATATAGGTTTTATTATTGCACCGTGTTCTCTCTAGTTTCTTCAAGACTTTTTTCATGAAAGGATATTTTGGAGGAGGGGATGGAAGGAGTGGGCCAGCGGAGGAGGGGAAGGCTGGAAAGGAGCGGGAGGAGGGATACGTGGGAGATCTGTGCTTGTTATGTAAAAATGAATTAAAATTTCTTAAACTAAAAATAAATAAATAAAATTGGGATTTGATTGCTTGTTATTGCATGGGGAAAAAAAGGGAAGGATGTTAGGCTTTGTCAAAGATCTCTTCTGTATCCATTGAGATGATCATAAGATCTCCATCCTTGAGTCTATCCATGGGATGTTTTATGTTTATTGATTTGTGTATGTTGAACCACCCCTGGCATGAAGCCAGTGTGATCATGGTTAGTAATAATTTGGGTGTATTGATTAATTCAGCTTACGAATATTTTTCTATGTTCTTCAAAGAATTTGGCTTAAATTTTCACTTCCTATTTCTCTGTCTGGTGTTGGTATCAGAGTAATAGTAAACTGAGTTTGGTACATGCCCTCCATTCTGTTTTGTGGGGTGAGCTGAGGTGTATTGGAGTTGGGTCTTCTTTAAGGGTTTGGTGGGGCTCAGTATGAATTATCTGGGCCTGGGCTTGTTTTTAACTACAATACCTTTTCAGATTGCTTCAGTGTCTCCTGCTTATTTGGGAGAAAGGCTGCTTGTATCCTCTTGGTTTGTGTGTCTAGAAATTCAGTTACTTCTTTTGACTTTTAAATTTTATTGGAATATAAATTTTTCAGGTATGCTCTAATGAAATTTATTGTTATCTGTGGTAATGTGTTATTTCATTAATTTGGGTCTTTTATCTCTTTCTTTTGGCAAGCTTGGCTGAGTGTCCATTTTGTTTATATTTTCAAAGATTCAACTTTTTGTTTCTTTATTTCTCTGTGTTGTCCCTTTCATTTCCATTTCATTAATTTCATCCCCAATCTTTATTATTTATTTCAATGTGCTGATTCTGGCTCTGGCTTATTCTTCTTTTGTTTTAATTTTTTTTAAGATACTGAAGACCATCATTAAGTGATTGAGTTTCTAGCCTGTCTGATTATTAACATAGCCATTTTTATGTGTATTTCCCTCTTATAATTGCTTTCACTGTAGTTCATATACCCTGGAAAATTGTGTTTTCATTTTCCTTTGATTTTAAGAATTTTTAAAACCCCTCATGATTTTTTGGATGGCCCATCCATCGGTAATGGTGTCTTTTCAGTCCCTATTAGTTTTCATGTTTCCTCTAGTCTTTATTCCTACTAATTTTTACTTTTATTTCATTGTGATCAATCACATAAAATACAAGATACAATGTTCTTGTATTTATTATGACTGTTTCCTATCCTAAAATGTGGTCTATTTTAGAGAATAGTCGAGAGACTGGGACTGCCTAGAAGAAGGTATATCCTACAGTGTTTGGGTGGCATAGTCTGTAGGTATCTAGTAAGTTTGACCTAACATCTTAATGTGATTTGTTGTTGTTGTTTGTTTTGGGCCTGGACAACATGTCTATTGATGAGAATGAGATACTGATGTCACCCACTATTGTATTAAGATCAGCCTGGGTCTTTATATCCAGTTGTATTTGTTGTATGGAATTGGGTGCATCGGCATCCAGAGTGTATGTGTTTAGAACTGTTAATATTCGCTTGTTGTATTTGTTCCCTTAGTCGATATGAAGTGAACTTTATCTCACCAGATTTCCAGTTGAAATCCGCTTTTTCCAATTTCATTGTCCAAAGCTCTGATGTTACAACACCCATGGCTGCTCATGTTCATTCTTCTTTTTTGGACTGGATTAATTTTTTTATTGAAAATAGGTTTTTTTTCATACAAGACATTCTGATTATGGTTTTCACTCTCTCAGATCCTCCTCACTTCCCCACGCACTCAAATCCAAACCCTTTCTTTCTTTTTTTATTTTATAATTTAATTTAATTTTACATATCAGCCACAGATTTCCTTGTTCTCCCCCCTCCCGCCCCCACCCACCTTCTCCCCAGTACACCCCCCATTCCCATTTCCTCCAGGGCAAAGACTCCCCTGGGGATTGAGTTCAACCTGGTAGATTCAGTCCAGGCAGGTCCAGTCCCCTCCTCCCAGGCTGAGCCAAGTGTCCCTGTATAAGCCCCAGGTTCCAAACAGCCAGCTCATGCACTGAGGACAGGTCCCGGTCCCACTGCCTGGATGCCTCCCAAACAGATCAAGCTAATCAACTGTCTCACTTATCCAGAGGGCCTGATCCAGTTGGGGGTTCCTCAGCTATTGGGTTATAGTTCATGTGTTTCCATTCGTTTGAATATTTGTCCCTGTGCTTTTTCCAATCTTGGTCTCAACAATTCTCGCTCATACAAACCCTCCTCTTTCTCACCAATTGGACTCCTGGAGCTCCACCTGGGGCCTGGCCGTGGATCTCTGCATTGGAAATCAATATGGCACTTTCTTAGAAAATTGGGAATCAATCTCCCCCAAGACCCAGCTATACCACTCTTGGGCATATACCCAAGGAATGCTCAATCATACCACAAGGGCACTTGCTCAACTATGTTCATATCAGCATTGTTTGTAATAGGCAGAACCTGGAAACAACCTATATGCCCTTCAACTGAAGAATGGATAAATAAAATGTGGTACACATTGGAATACTACTTAGCAGAGAAAAACAATGACATCATGAGGTTTGCAGGCAAATGGATGGATCTAGAAAAAATCATCCTGAGTGAGGTAACCCAGACTCAGAAAGACAAACATGGTATGTACTCACTCATGTGAGGATACTAGATGTAAAACAAAGATGACTAGACTGCTACTCACAACTCCAGGGAGGCTACCTAGAAAACAAGACCCCAAGCAAGACACAGGGATTGCCCAATGACAGAAAAATGGATGAGATCTACATGAGCAAACTGGACATGGGGGGGGGCGGGTAACGAAGGGCAAGTTTTGAGAGAAAGAGAGCTTAGGGGAGCAGGAGATCCCAGCTGGATCAAGAACAGAGAGGGAGAACAAGGAATAAGAGACCATGATAAATGAAGACCACATGAGAATAGGAAGAAGCAAAGTGCTAGAGAGGCCCACAGAAATCCACAAAGATATCCCCACAACAGACTACTGGCAATGGTCAAGAGAAAGCCCGAACTGACCTACTCTGGTGATGGGATGGCCAAACACCCTAATTGTCATGCTAGAAACCTCATGTTCACTCTTGCAGCTGAATATCCATCTCTTGCTGGGATGGAGCAGCCCCAGGGCCAGAGTCTGCAGCCTTGGTGTGAGTGTGCTTGTGCCACTGAGTTTCAGTTCAGCTCAGCTCCCATGGTACCATGTGACTCTCCAGGTTTCGCACTGTCATAGAGTGGATGGGGAATTTCGGAGATTGAAGACATGGTTGTGGGGTTTTCTGCTCCTCCTGGCAGAGAAGTTCATTTCACACGTGTCTCAGGACAATGGGTAGCCATGCAGGTGCCTGGTACTGGGGCTTTGCTTCATGCTCTGTCATCCAAACTTTTAGTTTTGTCATTCTTCCTGGTGCATTTTCCTTCTCTCTTTTGTCTGGGACACAGAGAGAAATCTGGTTCCCCCACTTCCCTCACAGTTGGTTTAGAGCTGCAGGCCAGTCTTTTTCTTTATTGCCTAATGGTTTATGTTTCTGCATTTTATCTGTGGTGATCTGAATAAGAATGCACCATGGGCTCATAGATTTGAATGCTTGGTCCTTAGGATTAGGAAGTGTGACTTTTGTTGGAGGAAGTGTGTCACTGGTTTCAAATGCTCAAGCCAGGCCCAGTGTCACTCTCTCTTCCTGCTGCCTGCAGATCCAGATGTAGAACTCTCAGCTATTTCTCTAGCACCCAATCTGCCTGTGTGCTACCATTCTTTCTGCCATCGTGATAATGGACTGAACCTCTGCACCTGTAAGCAGGCACCAATTAAATGTTTTCCTTTATAAGAGTTACCATGGTCATGGTGTCTCTTCACAGCAATAGAAACCCTAACTAAGACATTATTTCATCTTTCTCCCTTGCCTTTCTACCCTCTTCCCCTTTGAAGTCATAAATAACACATGTCTCAAGTTTATGGGGACAAAACAGAGTGTGTCTTATTTATTTCTACTCTCCCACCTCCTCCTCTGCTAGAGTAATTTTGGCTAAGCCCATTTTTGTAAATACAATACTTCTGGTTTTGTTCAATCTAGAACCTGTAGTCATGATTTAATTTAATTTTATGATTTTAATCTCTCCTCAAAATTACACTAAAAATTCATTCCCATTGGGTCAAAATTGAAATAGAAATCACAACACCACTTTCAAGGAGGTAACTAACAGCATTGTATACTTCCTTTGAGGAGTTTTCCATGCCTACTTGAAATTAAAGCATATGTATTATTTTTCATTCACTGTTACATTATAACTTCTGATGTATTTTATTAAAGATTCTTGAATACCGCTATTGTAATTTTTATGGAATACCCCAATGAACAATATGCCATAATTTAATCAGGGTTTCTAATAAAAATGTCTATGTTTCTTAAAATTACATTTCACTGAAAAGAATACTTCTGAAATGAACATCTTTGCTCTTCTTTGTCAAAACATTAAACTAATTCCATTAAGATTTCTTAAAATAGAATGATTAGACTAGAGATCATAAATTTTTGTGTGTGTGTTTTTTATAACACATAGCAAAATTGCTTTCCAGAAGATGCTTCAGACTTGTTTCTAAAAATAAGAAAATCTCTGTCTCATGGAATCTGTCAGCATGGTTTAAAATTTTTTAACTGGTTTATAAGCAAAACAGTTTTATTGCAAGTGTGTGTGTGTGTGTGTGTGTGTGTGTGTGTGTGTGTGCGCGTGTGTGTGCGCGCGCGCGCGTTCAAATGAGTATGTCCACATGTAAGCCAAAAGAGGAAATAGAGTGTCTTCCTCCATCATTCTCAACTTTATTCCCTTGAAAAAAAGAATCACTCAACCTGACACTCACTGTTTTGGTGGTTGCTGGGATCTGAGCTCAGATCCTTATGCCTACAAAGAAATTGCTCTTACTTCTTGAACCATTTCTACCCCTGTGTTACTATGAAAGTGGCTCCATACATTTATCGATTATTTGTGTTTTTCTCTGAGCAATATAAAACCACCTGCTTCTGTTATAACAGTCATGGGAACAACAGAGGGCAATGAACACACTTGAGAGCCATGGAGGGTGTGTTCAGTAGGAGTTGTAGACATAATCAGCTACTGTAGAAATAGCTCCAAAACCACTCATACCATGTGGACAAAATTTTTAGTTATTAAAAAGAAAACCAAACAGTTCTGAGGGAGTATTTAGGTAGTTTTTCTTTTCTTTTCTCAAAAAGTCTTGGAAAAGAGAGAAAAAAAAAAAAGCCTTATTGATAAGATACTCAGAAGCTCCAAAGAAAGAAGTGGGGAAACTTGGCTACAGATTCCAAGTAAAAATACCTCCCTAACTGTGTAGACCTTGGTCATCATGATGCTGTTGCAAGTCCTCTGTTGTCATGGAAGCCTATGAACTTGCTCACCGAGTGGCTAGCTCCAGGGACAGGACCTTCTTCTCCAAAGGTCCCAATGACAAAATGAGGCACACATTCACCAAAGTCCAGTCTAGGGGAAGCAATGAGTTTACTAGGCTCCCTTAAAAAGCATAGGTGAGGTAAGCCGGGCAGTGGTGGTGCACACCTTTAATCCCAGCACTCGGGAGGCAGAGCCAAGTAGATCTCTGTGAGTTCAAGGCCAGCCTGATCTACAGAGCAAGGTCTAGGATAGGCACCAAAACTACATGGAGAGACCCTGTCTCAAACTGCGCCCCCTAAAAAGAAACGCATAGGTAAGGTGAGGGATTACTTACAGGGATGGTGGTGCTCCTCCCTTTAATAACCTCTAAAAAGCTTTCATCCAGCAGGGATCAGGCTTTCCCATAGCTGCAGAGATGGAGCCACCTCCCCCAGTCCTTCTTGGTCTGTACACCCTAGCCCCTCCCCAGGGCCTCTTGCAATTGAGGCAATGTTGCATAGTAGGATAGTAGGAATGCTGGGTACTCTGATGAGGGTCTTCTGACCATCCCCGCTCCTCCATGAGGGCTTGTAAACAGTCAACAGTGCTTGGTTGGAGGATAGGCCCAGTTGTCAGAGACTGTCTTTTGATAACATTGGTCCTACTGTCTCCTGGATTCTAATTCACTTGAAAGCCCATTTGTGAACATGTATGGTAAAGAGAGAGACCTTAGCTACAGCCTAAAAAGAAGACCTGTAAGATTCTCATCTTTCAGAGTGTTGAAATGTACATATTTCACCACAATGGTAACAGCTGCCTTTTGTCACCTAGCCCCCTCCAAGCATTTTCTCTGTCTAATTCAACTCACCCACATATTGTTCATATCTCAATGACACTGACCCAAGTACCCAGTCATAGATAAGATTTCTGCTTTTTAAGTAAAGTTCCACCAAGTTATAAATAGGTAATGACTACGAACTCCTCTGGTTTACAGGCAGAATAATTTAATGAGGCCTCAGATTACTTTGTGTGGCTTCGTTAATGTAAATGAGTAATGTGTATTGATTTTTCACAGCTTAAAAATCTTTTTGTTTGTCTTTTGCTAGAAAGTCTGTTAAAGAATTATTAATGATGGCATAATTGCTTTAAGATCTATGCCCTAATTAAAACAGTAAATTCTTTATTACATCTTTATTTTAATTAGATGTACAGAAAGACAATAATTTTTACAAGAAATGCTGTGTAAAATAAAATTACCTCATTTAGAAATGCTTCAAGAAGCTGGTGGGTGCACTTCTCAGAGAAACTCAGAGACAAAATATTTCTAGGCCCGACTTCCCAGCCTTGACTGGAAAAAGCAACATGGAATAAAATGTATTAGACCTTTGGTGCGTAAGTCACCTATACCAGTAAGTCTGTGCTTATACTTAGAAAAAAATCCAATTGTTAAAGGAGAGAAAAATTAAAGGCTGAAAGGCTGTATTAAAGACAAGGAGGAAAATAAATTTATTGTCACAAAAATTACCTCCAACTTCTGCTCCTTTGTTCTGGAGTTGTGTCGGGCCCCCTCTCTTCACTCTGTGAGATGATGCTTTTGAATGACTTGTCCTGGGTTGTATGTATGGAAAAAGCATCATCCAAACCAGTAACAACCTTCTGCTTCTCATGTCTCTGGTGTCTTTTGTTTCTACCTGGTGTGTGTGTGTGTGTGTGTGTGTGTGTGTGTGTGTGTGTGTGTTCATGTGTATGGATTCCCATGGGGGGGTGTTGCCTGTGGAGGTTACTAAAGTGCCCTTTCTCAATGGCTATCTAATTTCACTAGCCTGGAACTCACCAAGTAGAGTAGGCTAGCTGGCCAGCAAGCCCCAGGGATCTGTTTGCATCTGTCCACCCAGAGCTGAGATTACAAGATTACTACCATGCTTGGCATTTTTAACTTGTTAAGAGGGAGCAAACCTAGGCCCTTGCATGAACAAGGTGAGCAGTTTAGCAACTGAGCCATCCCCACAGGGTTTGTTGGGTTTTTTTTCTTTAATTAATATATGCAATTAACTTTGTGGACTGTGATCACTGGCTTGAAGGAGGTGGAATGGGTTAATAGGAGAGTGTAGATCTCATGCTAGCCACTGAGCTGGGGCATCTCACAATTCTAATTCAGTCCTCAGAACCAATGAAGTGATGAGTCCCATCGTATGCAGAAGGAAACTGGAGCTTAGAGATTTGCTAAACTGGACCCTGTAAACTGTAAAAGCTAATTCTAGAATCCAGCTCCTGCAGCAGCTTTCTGCCTTGCCACAGATAGCTCTAGGCTCCTCCCTAAGACACTGTCTGTGAGTCCCTAGCTAACTGACAGTCCCATCCCATGCCAGGATTTCTCACCTTGGAAATAAGTGAACTTCAAAAGGTGTAGATATGCATCTGTTCTCTCTTGTAGACAGCTATCCTTTGTGAGGCAGATGTATTTTTTAATTATCTTCCATTACCTTGGAACTTGAACCAAAGGCAGGTTTTGCAGGCAGTTAATTTTCTTAAATTGGGTAACAATAAAAGGTAATGTTCAGTGTGTGTAATAGTTAGGCACCTTTGGAGGCATTTTATGTATAGTAACATATTCCTGTCTCACAGCTACTTATTTTGCTGATGAGGACTCTGGGATATAGAAACAATCATCCATAGGAACAAGTAGCTAGCTAGTTAGTGGTAGAACCAGGCTTGAACCCAGACAGTTCTTTATTGACCATTTGGCTGTCCAATTTTTTAAATGGCAAATATTTCCAGTGGCTGTTAAGTATGTTCTCATCCATGTGAACTGCAGGCCAATTTCAATTACAAGCAGTTCCTGAAATGTCTGTGTGAGGGACTGGGAGTGAGACATATCCCTAATCGGCGGACAGTTAGGAAGAAGGGCCACAAATACATAAAAAAGATGGTGAACCTCCACCTTCTTCCTCACTCTTGACCAGAGACAAAAGCCTAAAGGCCTGGTGGGTTCTCTCTCCTGTCTGGGGATTGCTTCGACAAGTTCAAAGCAAGACCAGGCCATGTTTACTCCAAAGTTGAGGATATATTGGCTTCCCTGCCTCTTTTCAAACCCTCAGGGAAGGAAGACTCCTTGAAGACACCGACAACCCCTAGTCCTCAAGGAGAAACTGGGTTCCAGGCTTGAGTCCCCTCTGCTCCGCAGGCGCTCTTCCTCTCTACGTGCCTTGCCATGTGTGTTTCCTCACTCCTAATAAATGCCTTTCCACCCTGGTGGAATCTGTCTGCTGTGTCTAAGAGTTCGCCACCATTACTTGTTATGCTCAAGAACTTTCCTGTATGTTAGTTCTTTAATTAACAGAGAAAAGGAACCAGATCAAGACCTTTAGATTCTATGGGCTCTGGCCTAAATGCTGAGCCATTGACAAGGGGGAAGAATCCATCCCTAATTACATGTTGTTTAGAGCAGTGGTTCTCAACCTTCCTAACTTTGCCACCTTTTAATACAGTTCCTCATGTGGTGGTGACTCCCAGCCATAAAATTATTTCGTTGCTACTTCATCACTGTAATTTTGCTCCTATTATGAATCATAATGTGAATATCCGATATGCATGATATCTGATATATGCCACCCCCAAAGGGTTGAGAACGACGACCCACAGGTTGAGAACCACTGGCTTAGGATTTAATAGAGAGATCAAGACAAATAGTAATTTCTGGAGAAGAAAGGAATTGCATGGGAGCATAAGCAGGTGAGCACAGTAATTCAAGGAGGACACCAGAAACTGCGGTCTCTGGGAAAACGAAGTGTGTGTGGTGTTTGTGTTTTCTTAGACATTCTAGATCTGATCTCTTGGGTTTTCCAACTCTCGGGATAAAGAAGAAAAGATGTGGATGTGAATTGTGTGCCAGTGCGCCAGGCTTCATCTGTCTGAAGTGTGTAACCCTTAATCACCAGCCAGTGTTGGCTGCAAGGTTTCTGAACCACACTGAGTTTTTGTGTGGAGTCATAAAACAAGGCTGAAGCAGGAGACAGTGGTCGGTCATAAGTTACACCTTATTTACTTACTTAAGGTAAACGATCTGCCTGGCCTTTTTTGCTGACAATCAGTTATTTCTACTTTCCATGCCTTGCTCAAAGTCTTTGATTTCCTGAAATGTAACAATATAGCATGTGTGTCAGTAATTCAGTTCTGTTCCTCCCACAGAGCCTTAGCTGTTACTGACAGTATCAAAGCCTCCCAACAGTGTGGTGTGAGAGAAGGTAACTCTCAGGAGCACAGTGACAGTCCAGAAACAAACAAGGTTCAGGGAGCCATGACTAGGATGCTGTGGTTTGGGTTTCTGAGTGTTGTTTTACCATTTCTTTCAACCAAGCCCCACAGTTATTTGTCCCATGCCCTTCTGATAGATCAGATGACAAAGGCAGAGAACCTGGGTCTAGAAAACAGACAAACAACCTACTGTGACACAAATGCTCTAGGTCATTTGGGGCCACTTCAAATTGCTGACTTTGATGGAAATGTAGAATAAATTAGCGCACTGATTATAGGAATAGATTGATGAACTCAGTCCTGGCATTTGCTGTGTTTTGTGGCTGTTAGCTTATGAGTCACTATGGTCTAAAAATTTCCTCAAGAATAATGTGATGAAAGTGTTGGGTTTTTATTTAATAATAGGTTGGCCTAGAAGTTAAAAAGTAACCAAAAATAAAATTATATGTGGATTTGACTTTCAATCTAATTTGTCTATATATCTAGACTCCTTCTTACATGATAACTTAGCATGCCCCTCACTGTGTATTCAAAGTCATTTAAATAGAAATTTATGTGAAACGTAATTATAGGTATCTGTTGGGGCCCAAATGTTTAACATTCCATAGTTAAATTTAGGGATATTGTTGGTTTGTTTTTTGTTGTTGATGATTCTTTTTTAGATTATCTGTTGGGATGGATTATTTAGCCCTCTGCTTTCTGTGTTCAAAAAGGTAGGGGGGTTAAGATTTGACTTACTGAAATTCTGAGTCTCTCTTCAAAGTATTCAGCACCCCCACAAACACACCAGTCATGTAAATAATTCAATGCACAGCTCCATCTATGTGCACCAGTCCAGCATGTAGTTGCTCTGTATAAAACAAGCTGGGATTCTATTTTCTATGCTATAGGATACTTTCTTTGTAATGTAGAAAAATAAAGTTAAATGTCTTTATCTTTATCCACTGATTGTGTGGATGAAATCTTTTTCCTTATAAGCCAAGATAATTAAGAAACAGGACTAGAGTTCCTAGTAATTTTTGTTTGAAGTCTCAGTCTGTTTATGTTCAACAATGATAATAATTGTAATAGTAATTATCTCTGCTACACAGAGATCAACACACTGTGCTGTTTATTAATATTAACATGTTTACATGTTTAAACACTTTATTAAAACATATCCATTTTATTATTTTCTAATACTACTTAATGAATCTAAATGACCAGACTTTGAGAGAACAACATACCCTTTCTTGTGCATAAGTTCCTAAGTCATAAAGTATAAGCAGACTGAGGTGTTGTCATGCAAATGAGCCAGAATGTGTAGCCATGAATTGTTAATGACCACTGAAAAGGAATCATTTTATTTTGAATGTCAAAAGCATTTCTATGCCAGAAGAAGACAGTATCTAAATTTATCACTAATGTTCACAGGTATAGTGGAAATTTCAGTGTTGAATAATACCAAGAGAAGGATGTGGAGGGGAATGTGGCCTTTAGCAGTAAGGCATTGGAGACAGCTCACCAGACACCGGCATAGGATGGCCAGGAACCATCAGAGCAAAGGACATCTCCTTAGAGGCCAGTGAAAAGCAAGACTGGCATGAGACTCAGAAGCATGCTGGCTGTGTTGGGATGGTTGTACAAAAGGAGAAGGCAGTCCCAAATCTATTAGGCATTAGTACCAAAGAGATTATTATTTAAATAGGATGGTATTGGCATGACAGATGATACTTCAAACTGAAAGTAATTAGAAACATTTTGAATTGGAACATTAGCATGCTTTATACTCATATTCTACCTCCCAATGTGCATGTACTTTGACCTTGGTCTATATATCCCACAGAGTGACTTGCTATCCCTGAAGCCACTGACTGAGGACAGTACTGAATTATGAGGTCTGGGAAGGTTTCTCCACAGATGAGGAATGAGAGAAGCATAAATGACTGCTTTATGTGCACAGGTTCATCTGTCTCCTGAGGAAAGATTTGAACAAACGCACATAAGGACACCAAGCCTGTGGCCGGCCCAGGAAGCTGCTGACCTCTGCAAGGGCTGAAAGCTTTATTTGTAGTAACCAGGGTCTTGGTGGGTCTGTTCTTGGCACAGGCTCTGGTAATCACATAGATTCCTTACCTGGAAGGGGTGGGGGAAAGTCTTTAGTGGTCTCTTAGCCCTTGGTTTGGGAGTTTTTTGGTGAAAAGAACTTGCGAATTCCAGCAGAGAAGCTCTGAGCGTCCAAGGTGGAAGGCACAGCTGTGAAGTGAATTGCCATCATCCAGGTTTCCACTGCTATTGTATGCAGACTGGAGCTACTGGCTGGTTGAAGGGTGGTCACAAAATGTGATTCATGTTTTTGTCATTGAGGGAGCAAACACTCTGGAGCTATGTTTTACAGAACAGCTTTGGGTTGACGAGGCCACCACTCCTTGTCTGGGGGCTTTGTCAGTTTGGCTTCTGAAGCAAGACAGAATAGAGATTAGGTATGGTCTCCATGTCTGAAATTGCTTTCCCTCTGTCTTACATGCACAAGGAGTTCAGTTTGTCATATCCTCAGTCATAGCTTTCACCCCACCCCCTTTCTTCCTCAAAATTAAATTCTGTTGTATGTTCTGTTCCTTTGGTGCTTTTGAGGTCTTTATGCTTTAGGTAATTTTTATTTGTTAAATTGTTTTTCTGTACTAGATATTTGGGAAACAAAGTATAGACTGCTCTCATGGATTCATGGTGTCAAATATATCTATAAGGAATTCAAAGTAGAATGTCTGATTTAATAAAGCTACTGAAAACTATAATTTTGAAAAATAATCATCAAAGTGGATAAGACAGTCAAGGACACTGTACTTGCCTGGCATGCAATCCCCAAAACTACATAAAATCTGAAGTGGTAGCAATCTGTCATCCCAGCACTGGGAAGTGGAGTCAGGAGGATCAGAAGTTCAAAGTCATCCTCAACTATGTGATGAGTTCATGGCCAACTTTGGGGATATAAATTCCTGTCAAAAACAACAACAATAGAAAAAGATTAAAAAATGAAGTGATAAGAATAGGCCAGGCAGCCGGGCGTTGGTGGCGCACGCCTTTAATCCTAGCACTCGGGAGGCAGAGGCAGGCGGATCTCTGTGAGTTCGAGGCCAGCCTGGTCTACAGAGTGAGTTCCAGGAAAGGTGCAAAGCTACACAGAGAAACCCTGTCTCGAAAAACCAAAAAAAAAAAAAAAAAAGAATAGGCCAGGCATTGAAAGACAGCCCATTCTGTTAGCTAGAGTTCTCCAAGTCCTGTCTGAAGAGTATGGTATTTTCAGCAACAAGGTCTTAACTTCAAGTTATGGGAGGCAACCAAAGGCAATGACAGTATCCTCTATTGTTTGAGGAGTCTTTTGGAACCCCTGGCCAGCAACTCTCAGGGAGGTTTCCCATGCCTAGCACTGGAATTTTTGTAAGATAATTTATGACTCTTGTAGGGAGCATTATCATGCTATGTAGCATAACTAAGTTTAAACCAATGTGCATGCAAGCATATACACATAAGTAAGCTAAAAAATGGTTTCCTATGGCTTTTTATCCTTAATGTTATTTATCTCTCTCTCCTTCTCCTCTTATTCCTCCCCCTCCCTCTCTATTACCTTCCTTCCCCTTACTAATTAAATCCCCCTTCCCAATTTTCTCATTTTCCCCTTTGGAGACTATTAAAGAGATCTACAATTAGCCAAAATGCAGAGAAGAAGTGACCATAGGGTACTTAACTCCAATGATACATCTACAGTATAGGCCTTGTACCTAAGTCTTTGCACATCAAAGAAGAGGGGCAGAGGACCAGGATTTCAGCTACAACATAGTGTCTGCTAAACATGGCAAGTAAGGTAGCTACACCTGGGGAATGTCAACAATATGTCCTCCTAAAGAAAACTCACATAAGGATAACACCAGTGTTCATGCCAACATGGGTTGGGGACAAATTCACAAGCTCCTGTCCCTAGATGAAGAGCTATAGGCAATCAATGGTTGAGAGAGGGAGATCAGTTTTTCCAGGGATGAGGCACTCATAGGATATCCAATCCCAAGTGGTCATCCACAACAGATACTCATATGAGCAACACTAAGTGGACTCAGTAAGTTGTAATTGTATATGTGTGTATGGATGTACGTATGGATGTAGCAGTAATAATTAAAGCAGAGGTTATAAATGTGAGAGGGGGTGGAGGGCACTGGAGGAGTTGGAGAGGATCAAGGAAGGGGTGAAAAGATGGTATTACATCCTTTGTCCAAAATACTTTTTGTTTCTCATTAGAAGAAATATTGGTACCAGAGAAAGCTTACATATGAGTAGGTATAACTCTTTATAATTTATATTATATAAACTTATAATTTATATAATTTTATAATTATAACTCTTTATAACTTATAATTCTTTAATATAATTTCATCTCATCTCAAAATCTCATAAAAATGTATGTAAATGGGTAGTCGGTTTTAGAGAAATACATAAAGATCAATATGGAGCAAAGTAATGATATTATAGCAACAACCAGCATCACAACAGGAAGCAATACTGCTCAATTCTGTGTCCAGAAGGGTTTGTTTATAAAGAAACTGTATACAGAGGCATGAGCAGAAGCTATAGGGCCACAGCAGATGTGGGCCAAGTCATAGAACCTGAACAGGACAAAGGTAGAGATATGTAGGGCTGGCAAGAGAGTTCCATCTGACAACCTGAGTGCCGTCCATAACAGCTGTATGCGATGGCTCCTTTTTGTAATCCCAGCATTCTGAGATGAGAGGGGATGAAAAGCAGAGGTAAGGAATCGACTAAAAGCTTGCTAACACACATAGCACAGCAGTAGAAAGTACAAGAGAAACCCTGTGTCAACACAGCAGGAAAAAATCAACCCCTGAAAATTGTCCCATGACCTTCACATATGCATGTGCGCACACATACACACACACACAGAGTCTTTGCTTTAAAACTGTAGAGAGTTGTTAGCAAAAGTCCGAAAGTGAGACATGTGAAGGCAAACTTATCTCTAATAGCAGTGATCTCAAGACAAAGGACACAGCCAGTTGCAAAGACATAAACTGGTGACCTCAAAATAGGAGAAGCCAGAGAATAAATACTCACCCTGCCCCTTGTCTGCAGAATCGGTTTGCACTGCTTTAGTGGCATTTTGTCAAATGTAACTCCAAAACAGGAAATGGAAGAATTAGTTACTTTTCTATTGTTGTGATAAAAAAACAGTATGACCAAGTACACTTAGAGAAGGAATGTTTACTTGGGTTTACAGTTCCAGGGAAATGAGAGGCGTAGCAGGGAGGCAGCCGGCATGATGGCTGTGTTGGCAAGCTGAGGGCTCATGTCTTGAACTGCAAGCAGGGTGCAAAGAGCCTGGACTAAATGGTGGGAAGTTTTGAAACTTCCAAGTCTGCCCCCAGGAACAACTTCTAGCAAGGCCATACCTCCTCAATCTTCCCAAACAATGCCAACTGGGGACCAAAGTTTTCAAAATCTGAGCCTGTGTGGACATTCTCATCCAAATTGGCAAATCATTCATACATTTTCAAAGCCTTCTCATCAGCATAATAAAACCTGTGTCGTTCTGCCCCATCCTACTCAGGCCATGAATCACCCCTTACTTCAGTGTGTCAACCCTGAATACAACACCTTCTCAGCAGTACACTTACCATCTGTCTTGGTTTTCAGATCGGCTACCATGGTATCAGAGTTTGTCTTCAAGTCACCATGGTTTTCATAGTAAAAGACCCAAAGGGTGAGAGCAGTGATGCTGTCAGTTTGGGTCTATCCAAGGGAAGCCTGTGTGCTTCATTTAGGAGAAAAGACAAATGTTTTCAGCTTAGGAAAGAAATAAATGATAACAGAAGTTGCTAAGATCTGTAGTTAAGGAGTCTTCCACTTGTAGAATTGAAGAAACTCAGGCTAGTTTTGTTATCAGATCTCAAATGGCAAACTCATAGCACATGTTCAGTGGAGATGGAAAAGGGGTTAAGCTGTGTGGTTCTGTGATTTTTTTCTGTCAGCTTAGCAGCTACATGTAAATGTACTGATATTTTAATTATCATTTGTGGCCCCACAACTCCACAGTCAGTGCCCTGGCCACTCAGACCATGGCCTGTATTGCCTCCCATCCTTAGCCCCAGCTTTGCCGCAGCCTCAATATGTAGGTTTAAATTAAGTCTCTACCATTCTATTTGTCAGTAAGACCTGGAAGTCAAAGGCTGCGGTGAAAACCTGCTAGCTCAGAGAGGTTGAGCAGCAAATAGCTGACCTTGTTTTTTGGCCAGAAACAGTGCAACAGACACATCTTTTCCCTCTTCCAAGAACCAAAAGGAAGTTCAAACTCAAGTCCCCTCCCTTTCCTTCCTGTGTGTCTTCTCTATCCAAATTGCTGGCTTCTCTATGATTACTTTCTAGTTGCTAACTTGACCTCCTGACCCAAGGTTGATTTTATTTAATTAACATACATGCAAACTTGGGGTTCTCAGTGTGATTGAATGTCTCACAACAGTTCTGTACTGTGTGTGGCTTCAAGCATCTACCACGGGGTCTTGGACCATATCCCCTTTGGAGAAGCAGGTGGACTACCATTGCCTGATCTTCTGTTGGGGCTGCCATTGGCCAAATGGCAGTCAATGGCAGACTACATGTTTCAAGCAGATCAATACTAGGGAAGAAATCAGGTTAAACAAGGGGACAGGAGTGGGCTTGAATAGATAAACAAATGACAAGACAGCCCTTTCAGGTTAGGGATGCATCCATCCGCAATGTGCAGCTCTCAATATCTCAGGTTCTTCACTGAGGCAATGTGTAATGCCATGCTCTGTTTGTCCACATAATGAATCCCCTGGTGTGAACAGTAGTAGTTCACAGTGACTGGTCTACCTTCCCAGAAATCACCTACAAAAGCTAATTAACAGGGCACCCTTGTTAACACATGCAGATTGGGCATTATTAGTCTAATTGAAAGGGTTTTAACAGTCTCTCCTCCCCCCTGCCAACCCCTGTATATCCTAGTGAAAGTAAATTAAACCCATTAATCAAAGTGGTAAAAATGATAGACGGTGCAGGATATGGCAGAGCTGAGAAGAGACTAACAGCTCTCATTATGTTTAATTTTGTTCCTCAGTAAAGGATAATAAATTCCAGTTGTAACATCACAATAAAATATTTAATTATTCAAGAGCAGGGTAAGGCATGTTATAATTAGCTCTTTATTATGTATCTTCATTTAGGTAGCAAAAGATGCAGTCTAGTAGCCTAGCCAGTCTTAAACCAAAGATTTGAAGGGAAATGTCAATCACTTTGTCACCATGGAAAACATCCTCACTATGTAGAGTTGACCTTTGAATGTAGGTACACAGTGACTTGCGTGTGGGGCCCATCCAGTCTTTCTCTTGTCAACAGCTCTTGGTTGAGTCCCAGGTACCTGCTATCCATAATCTGGGCAATGGAGTCCCAGCAGTGAGTAAGCAGTATCTGATGCTTAATCTTGACACTCTTGGGTGTGTCTCTGGGGGTGTTACCAGAGAACAACATGTATGAGAGCATCTGAGTGGAGAGACCTACCCTGAATGTAAGTATGTTTATCCAGTAGGTTGAGGGACTGTATGGAATAAAAGTAGTCAAAGAAAAAGCCAGCCAGTTCACACAAGTTCCATTCTTTATGAGCAAGTGTGTCTAATGCTGCTGATATCACCATGGGCACCATACTCCAGCTTCTTCAGCCTCTCCATGCAGCCTCACACCAGTGACTCCATGGAGAGTCTGGGCCTTCAATATTAGAATGGAATTGTGTCAATGGTCTACCTTGTTTTGAAGCTTCCAGCATTATGAACTTCCAGGATGCAGATAGCCATTACTAGATTCCTCAGCTCCCACTTGTATAAACCAGTCTAATAAACTGCCCCCATACAGATACTGCTTTTTCTTGGGATGGCTAATATTATTGACAGGATTTAGAATTACCTAGAAGACACACCTCTAGGCATGTCTATGTGTTTCCAGATGGTTTTAACTGATGTAGGAAGACCCACACTGAACACATGGATGACACCATTTCATTGGCAATGATCACAGACTGAACAAAAGGAAGGAAGTGGGCTGAGCACCAGTGTTCATCTCACTCTGCTTCCTGACAGTGGATGCAGCGTGGCAGAATTCTGCTGCCATGAATCCCCTACCATGATTTACTCTTCCAACTTTCTACAACTTCTGCTCCCTCCCTGACAGACGCTCACATAACTTCCCTTTTCATCATTTTCTCTGACAAAGACAGGCCTGTCCTGACAGCACTGGTCTAAGGGAGTTTCTCAAACCTGCTATTCTATTTTCTTCCTATTCCCTACATTTTTCACTGCCTAATAGTATATTGCTTGCTTCTGTACATGTTTTTATCTTTCCACTCATCCTCAGTGTGTTGTAAATTCTGCAGGAGAAATATTTGTCTTTCTTCTTTTTAAAAAAACTATATTTTAATGTGTACTTACATAGCAAGTTCTCAATATGTTTCTGTGACCGAAGATGATCATATTTCCTAAACATGACAATGTCAGTAAACCCCATGGCATATGTTTTCCTGGAAGCTAGTCAGATCCACATAAAGAGATGGAGACAAATTCTCTACCTCTTTTGTGGCCAGTATCATATGATTGACATGATGTTGAATAACTTTGGAGGCTGACCATGACAGATGTCATGTGTTGACTTTAGTGTCCTGGTGAATCCTTGTTCAGAGACAGTAGAACTACCTGAGAATGAGTGGGATCATCCAGCCTCTAGCTATTTCAGCCCTACATTCTCCTGCAGCAAATGAACAAAGTACAACTTATTGTTTCTAGTCTAGTTCAGAATGGAGACAACATGCAATTAATCAAGGTGGAAAACTGCACTGCAGATTTGCATGTCTAAGTAAAACTCAAATAGTTCAGAAAAATCTATCAATGACTCAAATATAATACAGACTTATTTTCACTTTGATCCTGTATGTCTTCCAGAGGAGTATAGACACTATGCCACAGTAGAGGCTATCCCCTGTAAAAAGTGTGTTAAAGTACCCAAGATAACTTCTAAAGAGATGTGGTTTGGGGGGTTGGAGAGATGGCTCGGTGGTTAAGAACACTTACTACTTTTTGCTGAGGATCTGGATTCAGTTTCCAGCACCCACATGGCAGCTCACGGCCATCTGCCACTGCAGTTCCAAAGGATCTAACACCCTCTTTTGACACTGCATACATGTGGTACATTTACATTCATGTAGGGAAAACACCCATATGTATTAAAAAAAAAAAAGCTAAAAGAAGAAATAAGAGGCTTATTTTGACACACAGATTTTGAGTTCATAGTCACATGATACAGTTTCTTTTGTGCCTAAAGAGGGGCAGCATGTCACAATGGGTGAATCAAACCAGTTCACCCCATGGATGGGATATGAAAGAGAAACCAAGATGTCATAATCCATTTCAAAAATTTTTCCTCCGTGACCTAAAGCTGTCTACTAGACCCCACCTCTTAACAGCTCTACCTGTTCCCAGTGGCACCATTGGCTAGGGACTGACTTCAGCACCCGAGCCTTTAGAAACATTGCAGAGCCAAAGATAATAGTAAGTCAAGGTGGTTATTACTACATATTTACAGTGTTCTCTTCTGCTAACTGTGGCTTCATAATCCTTTACAAGCACCAAAGTGTTTGCTTTATCAACCTTAAGGAGATCCCCCCAAACATCCTATGAAGTCATCACTGAGTATCCTTGCCCCTGACCTCCTGCCCCATTATCTGGAATTTCTATGGAACTGGGAGGGGGAGTGTCAGGATTTTACAAACTGAAAACATTCATCTTTGAACTCCTTAAATTGTGTAAGACCATCTCTTCCCACATCTCATTGAAGCATCAGTATTTCTATGGTTAGTGTAACTTTGTACTGGTTGATAAGTAGTCGTGGGGTTCTCTATTGTTACCAATCTGACAGGGTATTTGCTATGTCATGAAGGTCTTGGGATTCAAAATGTAGCTGTTCAAACCACTTCAAATTTTTTTCTAGCACACACTCACTACTTAGGCATATGTATACACACACACACACACACACACACACACACACACACACACACCTCTTGTCCATTTGGAACAAGAGAACATACCATATAGGGGAACTTTCTAGTTAGTTATATATGCTTTTGCATGTGCATAGGAGGCAAATTATTTTTCTCAAAAAAATTTGGAGGCATTGAAGCTGGCATTCAGAGTCAAGGGTCGAAGAAAGCTAAGCATATTGAAATGTGGGAACAGTCTTATGTAAGATTATCCTGCTGGCAAACATGCTCTTGGTGAGGATGCTACCAGATTGCTTGCCTGCGTTGTTCTTGATAGATACCCTCATGATGGTCACTTACTCCACACCAGAAACTGACTATAAGATCTTCCTATAAGTGGTTCTCCAAGATTAGTTTATGGCAATCATTAGGAAGGTGAATTAAGATGAAGATCTTAGGGCCCCATCCATAGAATTTTTCAATCAGTGGCTTGCAGTGATGTTGAGATCACATAGTACTTTACTTACCAAGATGCTGCTGCTGCTGCTGCTGCTGCTGCTGCTGCTGCTGCTGCTGTTGCTGGGTAGGGTCCACATTTTCAGGACCACTGATGTGCCAACTAACTTCATGGTTAATGCCATCTATACTCTACATTAACCATATTTTTCAGATGAGGAAGCTAAACTGGACAGAGCCAATTCAATCAGTTTTACAGATATTCCATTTTCCTAATTATTTTTCCAAATAATTAGTATTTGAGTACAGATATCAGGAATATTGTGTAACAGAAGAGTCAGGAAATAATTCATGTCCTTGGACAGTGTGCCTACAGGTTAAAGTGACAATTCTTGGAGGTCTCTTTTAGTTAAAACTGTATTGCTGTGAAGAAATGCCATTACCAAAAGCAATTTGAGGAGGAAATGGTTGATCTCATCTTAAAGGTTTTAGTCCATCATCCAGGGAAGTCAAGGCAGGAACAGATGCAGAGGCCATGAAGGAGTGCTGCTTACTGGCTTGTTCTCCATGTCTTGCTCCTCCTGCCTTTTTATATACCCCAGAACCAACTGTGAGGGTTGGTATCACCACAATGGGCTGGCCCTCACACATCAGTCGCTAATTAAGATAATGTCCCATAGGCTCCTCTTCCCAGATGACTCTAGACTGTGTCGAGTTGACATAAAAACTAGCTAGTACTGGATCACTATGTCATAACTATATGAGCTTGAGAAATTATTTAAATCCTCTGAGTCTCTGCTTCCTTAACTTAAAATAGTGGTTGTAACAGTCTTTTCCCCATAGGAATATTGTGCAGATAGGATGAGCTAATGTGTGAAAGCCTTTAGAGCATTCTATGCACAGAAGAACAGAGTCCTCCACAAGTTCATATTTCAGAAGAACAGTGGGGAAGAAGTGGTAGATGTGCTGTGAAAGTGTGGAGCAGGAGGATGACGGTGAGAGTGGGAGCAGAGGTGTTGAGATCTGAGGAGCCTGTTCCAGAGAAGATTCTTGAGCTGAGAATGAATGACTAGGAATAAGCCAGATAAAGCTAGAAAATGAGTATCCTGGGTAGGGGAAAGGCCAGTGCAGAGGCATGCTCAGCATGGCAGATGGGAAGAGATGGGAAGTGGAGAAAAGAGTAGTAGGAAGATGCCTCATGGGCTGGTGGCAATGCTACAGCTGACCGTTTAAGGCACAATGAAGAGTGTGCATCATCGTCATCCGAGGAAAGCCATCAGAAGGCTTTTAGGCAAGGGGGTGGCTTGATTGGAGTTTTGCTTATTTTGCTTTCTATTGTTGTGATAAAACAGAATAATCAATCAAAAGCAACTTGGAAAGGAAAGAGTTTGCTTCACTTTACAGCTTATCATTATGAAGGGAAGTCAGAGCAGGAACTCATGGCAGGAACATGGCAGCAGAAACTAAAGCAGAGACCGTGGAGGGACAATGCTTGCTACCTTGTTCTCCATGGCTTGCTCGAACTGCTTTCTTTTACTACCCAGGATTATCTATCTAGGGGTGGCACTACTTGCCAGTGGGCTGGGCCCTTCCACATCAATCATTAATCAAAAAAGGCACTACAGACTTGCCTATGGCCAATCTGATAGAAGCGTGTTTCTCAATAGGGTTTATCTTCCCAGAGAATTCTAATTTGTGTGAAGCTGACAAGAAAATCAACTAGGGCAGATTTGTATTTTGTTTTTTAGAGACAAGGTTTCTCTGTGTAGCTTTGGCCATCTTGGAACTCATTCTGTACACCAGGATGATCTTGAGCTCATAGAGATCCACCTGCCTCTGTCTTCTGAGCGCTGGGATTAAAGACGTGCATCATCACTACCCAGCACAGATTTGTATCTTAACATGTCAGTGTACATACTATATCAAGAGTGGATTCTATTCAATAAGGGTGTCAACACAGCTGTAGCCACTCCAAGGTTCATGGCCTCATATTGAAAAGGAAGTGGGAAGATTCAGAGCTGTCATACAGCATTTATAGAGGAGTGAGATACTGAGTTTAGCAAGAGGACAGTAACCAATATATTTACTGTAATATGGGTATCTAAGATAGAGACACATTAAGAGTTTTAAATGAATCTGTTTGGTAAGTAAAGTTGACTACAATGGGCTACAAGGAAACTTTGGGGGGACTTACAGATATTTTGATCTTCATTATATTGTTTGAGTTTCATAAGTGTGTGCACAAGCTAAAAGTCATCATCTTGCATACTTTATATGTACTAAGTCAATGGTCCCCAAAAAAAACCTGTATTGTAAAAACACTATAATAAACAGCAATGAAAAGTAAGAGGGATGATTTTGAGGGACCTCTCACAGGCCCCCATGACAAATTCAGTTTAGTCCTTTCCTGCCATCATAGAAGAAACCTTTTCCCAGAGCATTTAAATAACCTAATGCCTATTGTAAAAATTCATACTGCTCAGGGTGATAGAACATATGTAGAAGAGAAAACAAAAAATTCGGGAGAAACCATAGAGTGAATTTTTTGGCAAACTTCTATAAATGAACAAAGACCAAAATTAAAAATATGAATAAATAATGTTCTCATTGAAGGACTTATAGACACAGGTGCGGACATAACAATAATTGCACCAGAATCTTGGCATCCAAATTGCCTCTTCCGGAGGTAAATGTTCAGCTTTTAGGGATTGGAATATTACCTCAAGTGACACAGAACATAAGATGGGTTGAATGTATAGGGCCAGAAGGACAGAGAGGCAGAGCAGCTAGTTCTTACCCCTATGAAATCCTCTGCTAAAAGAGAGTGAGCTCCTCTCTCTACCCCACCTTATCATTTCCTCTCTCTGCCCAGCTCTATCACTTCCTGTCTGTCTATACAGACCTCCAGACCTCTACAGTTAATTAGTGGCTACCTCCTCTTTCTGATTTTCAGGCAAGCTTTATTTGTTAGAGCACAAATAAAATATCACCACATGATTTTCACTAAATCTCACTGCCAAGTTGGAAAGTCAAGTTGGCTGTAGGATAGATATTAGTTTGGAATTTAAATGGAAACATCTCATGAGATTTTCTATGACAATTCCCAAAACTTAGAGACTTTTTGTTGTTGACATTTGTTTTATTTTTTGAGACCAGTGTCTTGCTGTGTTGTCCAGGCTGCCCTCAAACTTGTGATCAGCTAGCTGGTATTAAAGATTCATGGATACAATACAATACTTGGCTAACCTCATCCTTTTCTTTGTTTTTTATTTGATTGACATATAATAGTTTACACACCCATGGGGTACAATGTGATGCTTTGATACACGTGCATATACGTTGCACAGTGGTCAAATCAGAATGGTTAACAATATCCATCACCACCTCTTGTTTATTTGTGGTGAGATCATTCAGAATCTTCTCTCTTGGCTATTTTGAAAGATAAAATTTCAAAAATTAGCAGTACCAGGGATCACCTGGCCAAAGGAGTGAGGAGTTAGAAACTAGAATGTTTGAATTCTCATTCCTGCCAGATGCTGCATAGCTGTGGACATATAAATATGCCACTGGATCAGTGTGGTCATATTTTGGATCAGTAAAATAAGGAAGATCTGGGCTGGAGAGATGGGTCTTCCCTTTCAGAGGACCAGAGTTCAGTTCCCAGCACCCATGTAGAGCAGCTCACAACCACCTGTAACTCCAGCTCCAGGGATCCAGATCCTTCTTTGCATCCTCATGTGGTATGCACATACAGACACACACACACATAGACACACAGACAGACAGATAGACACACATATACATATATATGATACACATATATGTACACATACAGAAAGACACACACGTACACACAGACATACACATGACACATTCAGATAGACAACACACACAGATACATACAAACAGGTACACACATGCATACACACAGACACACATGCATATACACTGACATGCAGACAAACACACATAAATAAAAAATAAACCTTAAAAGTTACGATCATATTGACTACTGAGAGGATAAAATGGGTGAATTTGTAGATGTGTCTGGAAAAGGTATATATGATCTACAAAGTGTAGTGTTCTATGATTCAGTGAGAATGCTTTATGATGTGGTAGTTCAGAGGAAGCATTTGGTCAGAACAGACTTCGAGAAATAAATATAAGTAAAACAGTGTGACAAGAACAGAGAATGAAATCTTACGTTTACTTTACGGCCAACACCCAATACTTGTCTCCTCTGTGATCTTGAGGTCCTCTGTGGATTGAAATGTTTCCAAAATCACTGTCTACCTGTAGCAGGAATCTTAAAAGTCTTATTAATAAAAACAAACCCAGGAGACAGGTATAGGGGTGAATGCTGAAAGATCAGAGAAACAGAACAAGCCACAGCTTCATCACCTCGCCAGTTCCTCAGCTGATCCTGTTTCCTCAGACTGGAAGCTTCTGTGTCCTCATCTGAATGGATCTCAGCTGAACTGCTTCTCGAAAGCCTGAAAGCTTAACCAGCTAAAAGCTTCTAGTTTCTGGTCTTCACGCCTTATATACCTTTGTGCTTTCTGCCATCACTGCCTGGGATTAAAGGCTCACTGTCTGGGATTAAAGGCATGAGTCACCATGCCTGGCTATTTCCAGTGTGGCCTTGAACTCACAGAGATCCATGCCTCCAGAAGGCTAGGATTAAAGGTGTGTGTGCCACCATTTTCTAGCCTCTGTATCAAGTGGCTGTTCTGTTCTCTGACCCCAGATAAGTTTCTTAGGCTGCACAATATTTTGGGGAATACAATACCACCACAGTCTACCAAATACCATGATCTTGCAGCCTTTAAAACATCACTAAATTATTATTATGAGAATATTGGGATAGGGGTGGGCCCATTGATATTCTAAATGGTCCACATATGTACTTTCCTTATGAAGCCTCTCTGCAGGATTTATAGCCTTGTTTAGATGTATCTAAAAATAAAAATACATGATAGTGCTCGGTTTCAGAGTTACACACCAGTAGCCAGTCATTTAAAGTCTCATTAATCACTGGCCTAAATCCCAGAGTGCCCAGCCATCTAAATTAATGCCTGATCTCTTGCTTGAAGAAGCAGACTGTCAAGCCAGCCATACTGGCCTTTGCATGATAGAGATGAGAGTGGTATTTAAATTTGAATATATACATGTAAGCTTACTGAATCCCAGGAGAAATTATATGTCACAGAGGGAATCTAACATAGAGAGGAATGAACTTAATGCATTGCTTAGTAAACAGCATCATAAAATTTTTAAGCAATAAAACCAAATTATAGTCACATTTAACTTATACCTGTACCCTGCCCCCAATGATATCTTACTTCCTTTAAAGAGTGATCATTTCCAATGCTACCTGGAAAACCAGCTCTTGTTGACAAACTAAGAGATGAGGTGGTAGACAAAACATTACCAAGGTTGGATGGCTGGTTTAAAGAAATCTAAAGGATAACTGAATGCAAGCAATTTTCAACTAACATGCAATCTACACAGTCCACTCTTCATGAGGATTGATGCTACTCTAAATAGCTCATCTGCTTGGTTCTTGCCTTTACCTGTTACTTCCTTATTTGTACATATATATGTGTGTTTTGGGAGTGCATATGTATGTTCAGTTGCACATGCATATGTGAGAAGAGGACAATCCCAGGTGTCATTTCTCAGGTTCCATCTACCTTGTGTTTTGAGACAGAGCCTCTCACTGGCCTGTCTCATCAAGTAGGTTTAGATAACCAGAAAGTCCTGGGGATCCACCAGCTTGCCTCTCCCTCCACAGTGCTGAGATAACAAGTGTGCACCACCACACTTTGCTCTTTTTTAAAACATGGTGCCTGATGATCTAATTCAGCTCCTCACACTTGCAGGGCAAGCACTGTAATGACTGAGGTGTCTTCTTAGCCCCCTCTATACACGTTTGTATGAGAAGTGCTCAGGGAGTTGAAGGGGCTTTAGTAATAACCACTACAGTAGTCTAGGGATCAGTTGCGTAATCCTAGGAATATATGAAACAGCTAAAAAGGTGGTTTTTGAACAAATATTGGGAGTTCTCTGAGGCTAAAATAGAACTCATTTTCATGGTGGTTTAAGGTTTTTAAGTGCCCTAATTAAGGAGTTTGCCTGAATAATTAAGCGGTTTTAGAATCTGGTGTTGATTTCTTTAGAATACTATTCCTATGGGTGTAATGGATGGTCATTTACAGAGTGATAATGCTTTGTAATGGCAATAGTCTCATCATACTGACAGACCACTTTGTGGCTTTGTAAAGCAGAGCCATGAATTTACCCTGCAGATTGTTTAATTATTAATTTTTCTAGCACAGTTTAAGCAAAGAAGATAATAGAAACTCTAGATTATAGGAAATTTGTAGTTCCTGTCAAATGTTGAGCTGAAGCACAGCTGGAATCTACCCTATATTTTAATAATTTAATTTTCTCCTCTAGAACCATTTAGGTTAGTTCTTAGGTGGTAAAGGGGAAATGTCCTTCTTTGTCCTTAGAAGATACAGGGATATTTACAAATGGAGAAGTTTGTGAATAATTATTTTTTAGACAGAATCTTAGTATGTAGCCCCAGCTTTCCTGAAACTGACCTTTTAGACTAAGCTGGCCTTTAACTCAGAGATTTGCCTGCCTCTGCCTCCTGAGTTATATGATTAAAGGCATACACCATCATGCCCAGTCTTAACACGTTATTCTTCCACGGTCCCATGCCCATTTTGTTATATTCAACTGGTGATCAAGTACTTTCATATCCAATATCCTAATCTATTCACACTTTCATAAATAATACCCTAAGCCAGTAAGTAGTGTATTAGTCATGGTTTGCTAAAGGAAGAAAACCGATAGAGTGGATATAGGTATTTGTGTGGATATATACACACATGCATGTATTATTTATTAGGCTGGTTTACAGGATGCAGTGCAACAATGGCTGTCTCACATTGGAGACCCAGAGATTGATAATCTGACAGCTGCTCAGCCCCCGAGGCCAGACATCTCATTCCTTCCAGTCTAGAAAATAAGGACCAGAGGACTATCAGCAAGCTGCTGATCTTCTGTCTATGTTAAAAGTCCAAAGAGTTCCAACACTGGTGAAGGAGATCCAGCAGCAGGATAAATGAACTTGCCAGTCAGAGTGAGGGCAAGCAGGCAAAGCAAAGTATTTTTCTTCCATGTCTTCTTCCAGGCACCTTCTTGAAGGTGCAGCCCACACTGAGAGAGAGTCTTCCTATTTCAAATAATCAGATCAAGAAAAATCTCTCACAGGAGTGAGTGACCAGTGGCTTGTGTTTTACTTCATTCCTGATTGGGTCAAACCAAAAACCAAGATTTGCTGTCACAGTAGGAATCAAAATGTAGAAAGGTATGGTGAAGAGAATGCATTGCCAGGGAAAAGCCAATGTATGTGTCATTTGCTGTCATGGGCTAGCCTAAGTGTCTGGAACAGTACCACACAGGCAACATCTAATACAGAACAAACTGGGGGTGAGGTTTCTCTGCCTTTTGCTTCAATCCCTCCCTCCATCTGTTCCCATTCTTTCTTAGCAACCCCTGCCCTTCAGAACCAGGGCTTGAACCAGGGCAGCCTTACCACTTCCCAGGCTAGTGCAAATGGAATTATACATGATGACCTTCTGTGCTGGAATTTTTTGACCAAATATGCTCTGTATTCATTCAAAAGGAAATGAAGAAGGAAGGAGAAAGGAGGAAGTGAAAGGGGAAAGGAGAGAAAGGATTACAGTCTTCCTAGTTCTATGATTCACTTTAATCATCACACCACTTTTAGAAATTTTAATTTCATTTTTAAAAAAAGAAAAATAATACAGTGAATTGTCCAGAGTTGTGGTTCTTTAGAGGAATTAGATGTGTTCAGGATGGTGGTACTGTGGTAGAGGACACAGTTATTTAGAATTGGAGCCCAGACAAGGACTTGGGTTTTTGTCTACATTTCCAAAGATCTTTCTGTTGCATAACTGTGTAATTATATTCTTGTCAAAGATTAAAGAACTATATTATAAACTATGTAGGAAGGCTATTTGCCAGACAATCTGAATACTTTGCATTTATCCCTGTCACTCATGTGTGTCTGTGTTCCTAGATAAATCAGGGCCACATGTATTTGAGACACTCAGATGTACTGAGCTAATTTAAATGAGCTTCAGAAAGCAAAAGCATTTGGACCATATTTTCAGCCCAACAATTTTGCACTGGAGTGTTTTTTGGTAGTTAGATAATGTCCTGAAAGGCCAAGGGCAGAACATGTGAGTCATACCACCGAGGAGCTAGCCTGTTCTGCAGAGGGTTAAAAAAGAAAGAAAAACTCAGGACAGTTGAGTTCAGAGCTCTGGATACTGATGCAATCAATTTAGAGTTCACACCACTTTCCTGCAGAAGTCGGCGGGGAAAGCATCAACTAAGCCGCCATCTATTGAATAAGATGTCCCACTGAGGGGGAAATTAAATGTCTCTTGTCACACGCCTCCTGGGTTGGCTCTGATTTACCTATTAAATACAAAACTTTTCCTCTCCCAGTAATAGTTTTGCAGGCAATAAACTGTTGGCAAAGAAAATGTTGAGATTTCTTTCTTCCCACAGTCTTTTACTTTCCTTATCATGAGTTCATGGCTCTGCTGATGTCCTGTCCTGCTGAAGGTGTGGCAGCTGCAGGGCGATGTGTATCTCTACTGATTCTTTGATAAAAACATACAGAGTTGTATGACTTTCTGTTCTTGGCCAAGACAACAGAGGACTCTGCTGGTGCCTGTCTTGGTGAGCTGCTGGACTGGGAAGATGGACAAGAGTGCAAGAATTCCGGTCTATTTCAGATTTACATTTTAATGGCCTTTTCACAATTAAGAAGTATTAAGCCTTGTTTTCCTCATCCACCCACCCCACTTTCCCCATCCTATCACCCAGAGATGAGAAAAGGGCTTCACAAACCTAGTGGACACACAACTAGCATCTGAGACTCCTGGACTCCTTAAACAGTAATTTTTACCTTGTTCATCATCAGCACATTTTTCTCAACAGCACTTGGAATAACACTACCAGCTACGATGACATTAGAATGATAACATTTAGCTCTCGAATATTTTATCATTAACTGTAGCTCTGGCCCCTCTATCAAAATATATTTTATATGAAATAATTCAGAAGATCTAAGTAGATGAGTTTTAGAGTGACTATTTTCCTCAATGAACTAGAAATTAGACAGAGGGTGTAAGGATGTAGCTTATTATACTCCCATCGCGGTAAGTCTGTGGACAATTTCTATTGGCTTCTTTGTGATCAGGAAAATGTCCCAATCGATGAGAAGCAGGGGCTTGTGTAATTGGTACAGAGAGGGAATTGAACTTTTTCTTTTCCCGCTGTGAGCTGTCTATCATGATTCAACAGTAGAATGAGGTCACCCTCAGACTCCGCCACATCAATTCCAGCCAATCACATCAATCAACATACTCATTAAGCTCCCACTGGGCTGTTGAAGTCAGAGAGAGTGTCTTTAATCTGCATCTCTAACAGGTCAGCTTCTCTTTTGGGGCTTAGTGCTCTCTTCTGTAAAATGGATATCTTGCTTTGACTAGGAAACATTCAATGAATTCTGAACTTTATATTCTCACCTTCTTATTTAAAAAAAAATCATCCTATTATTGTAAAATATCTACAAAACACAGAAAATTAAAAGAGAAAATTATGAATCACTCATAACTTCCACACTTGAAAACCTGTTAACATTCACAGTAATATTCTTTTGGACTTTTTCTTCTGTATTTGTGTATAAATAATTATGTCTGTATATGTTGGGGACCGATTCCGGACAGCGGCATCCTTACTTTATCAAACCTTACAAAAGCAGGAAGTTCCTGGCCTAACCTTGGGCTGTACAACTTCCTGGAGTACCTGCTAATCAGCCAGCTGCAGGGGCCTGGGACCAAAGCGACCTCACCCTCCCTTAGGAATTTTCCATTCTTCTCTCCGTGCTTCCCCTGCTCCCCCACCCTGCCTGAAGCCCTGTTTATAAGCCTCAACACCCAGTCAATAAACGAGACCTCGACGCAACTCAGACTGACTCTGTCTTCCTTTACAGGCCTGGTCTCCTTTCTCTCTTGCCCCCATTGATCTTTCAGGAGGTGCCTCCTTGGGTCTCATCAAATAACCTGGCCCGCGGGACCGGGCATGTATATATATATATGTGTGTGTGTGTGTGTGTGTGTGTGTGTGTGTGTGTGTGTATTTATATACATATTTGATAGGAATATGTACTTCAAAAATGTAATATCTATTTTACATAATAAATCATACCTATGTGCCTATATTAGAAAGTTTAAGTATACATAATTCTTAACAGCTGTAGTAAATTCTCTTGTTTTATATACTATAATGTATTTACACAATTCTTTATTGGTAGACATTTTCCAATCTTTGACTAAAAGACATTCGTGTATATATATATATATACAATTTTCCTTACCTAAGTAAATTTTTTACCCATGGGTTAAATCAATATGTCAAAGCGTATGAATACTTCTACATATTTTACATTTCTATTATGTACACAGGTTCTGAGAAGAATGTCAGGGGGATGGGATAGTTCATTGCTCCTGATCCCTCAAGATTTACCAACATGCCCTAGGTATTATGGAAAATGAATTTAAATAATCTTTGGTCTGGGTATTTTACAACTTTGCTTAGAGTGTTAGCACGGACTTGTGAGTTGTTTTTTTTTTTTTTTCATCAATCCCATTCCTTGTATTTCAGTAACTGTCCGATACCATGCAATAACCCATCTTGACAGTGATGATGCATAGACAGGAAATGTCCTCTGAGTTTCCCAGATTCCCGGTGTTTACCTAGCATGAGCAGATCTACTATAAAGCTAAATTGGCTGAATTAGCCCTATGATAAATTATCAACATCATCCAGTTTTGATTTTATCCTCCATTTCTTTTTCTTCCTTGCTTTAACTTCAGGTTGAAAAAAAAAGTCAGTTAATGGTTAAGTATTTGAAGGGAGCAGAACCTGGTAGGAGCAGAGAGGGTTTCATAATTGGGTCTCTTAGAGGAAGTGAGGTTAGCGTAGGGAAGGCTTCCTGGAAGAGATAGTTTCAAGCAGAGATGGAGTTAAAGGAGAAAGCCAAGCCACGGGAATGTCAGACAAAGAACATCCAGACAGTGGGAAGAGCTAATGAAACTCCCCTAAGTTAGAGGCATTTCTGGCATTTTAGGAAACAGCAGGCTGAATAGAGTAAGCAATAGAAGTGGTAGCTTGATATGAGATATTAAATATGGAAGCATCAAGTAAAGATGCCAGCTAAACAGTTACATAAGGACATGCACATTTTAGAGGGAGCTTGGAACATGCTGCATGAAATCTGAGTGTCGTATGTGTGTACAGAAGTTCTACTCTACAAATCATTGTAGGCTACAGCTGAAAAATGGGTCAAATATGAATACACATCCATATATGTGATGTGTATCAATATAAAGAGTGGTGTTTACTTCCTGGTAGAAGCAGGTACCAAGATGAGATTAAACATATGTATTAGTTACTTTTCTATTACTATGATAAAATATTACGATCAAAGCAAATGAAGGAAGAAAGTTTACTTTAGCTTACAGTTCTAGAGGAAAAGAGTTCATCAGGAGGCATGGCAGCAAACATAGGTGGGGTAGCAGGACCAAGAACCTAAGAGATCACATCTTCAACCACAAGCAAGAAGCAGAGGGAGTGAACCTGAAGTAAGACAAGGCTGTGAAATCTCAAAGCCCACTACCAGTGATGTACTTCCTCCAACAAGACTGTACCCCCTTAACCTTCCCCAACCCCACTACCAGTGATATACTTCCTCCAACAAGACTGTACCTCCTTAACCTTCCCCAACCCCACTACCAGTGATATACTTCCTCCAACAAGACTGTACCTCCTTAACCTTCCCCAACCCCACTACCAGTGATATACTTCCTCCAACAAGACTGTACCTCCTTAACCTTCCCCAACAATGCCACCAACTGGAGAACAAGTGTTCAAATACCTGAGCCCTATGGAAGACATTCCTCATTCAAACCACCACAGATACATAAGAGATTTATTGAGGGAAATACCTAGAAGGATAAAAGAGTAAAGTAGCAGAATCAGACAAAAGGAACTTCAGGGTGAGTCATTGAAAAGGAGAAAGGAAAAGAATATTGAGTATGAAAAACAACTATAACAATGTTGTAAGCAGGTCTCAGCCAGATGATAATGAACTCCAATTGGGGCAAAAGGTGTCCATTGGAATAGCAGGCTCAACTCCAGGTTCTGCTTTGCTCTGAATACCTCCAAAGAAATGTCATGATGGCTCTGAAGGCTGAGGGAAAAAGTCTCAACAATGTGTCCCGTGGTCACTGAGAGCTCTGTGTCACTGAGCATAATCCTCTGGCTTTGGAAAGACTATCAGGAGAGCAGTCTGTTGACTCTGCTTAAAATGCAAACCAGTAAAGATCTCCATTTGGTTTGAAACTTTTCTTTTTTTTAATGTTGTATTTTTTATTTTATAATTTAATTTAATTTTACATGTCAGCCACGGATTCCCTTGTTCTCCCCCTCCTGCCTTCCCCCCCCAGTCCACCCCCTATTCCCATCTCCTCCAGGGCAAAGACTCCCCTGGGGATTGAGTTCAACCTGGTAGATTCTAGACTATAAGTACACTTATAGTCTAAGTATAAGATACTACTTATTATACTCACAACTCCAGGGAGGCTACCTGGAAAACAGGACCCTAAGAAAGACACAGGGATTGCCCAATGACAGAGAAATGGATGAGATCTACATGACAACCGGGACATGAGTGGGGGTAATGAAGGGCAAGGGTCATGGGAAAGAGAGCTTAGAGGAGCGGGAGATCCCAGCTGGATCAAGAACAGAGAGGGAGAACAAGAAATAAGAGACCATGATATAAGAAGACCACATGAGAATAGGTTTGAAACTTTTCTAATTGAATATTTCATGATATGATGAGATTAAATATGATTGATTTCACATCATCACTTAGCAATGGATTAGTGGGTCAATGGATGAATGGATGGGTGGATGGGTGAGTGGGTGGATGGAGGGATGGATAGATGGATGGATGGATGGATGGATGGATGGATGGATGGATGGATGGGTTGGTGGGTAGATGAATGGGTGAATGGATGGATGGGTGGGTGGATGGATGGATGGATGGATGGATGAGTGGGTAGATGGATGGGTGGATGGATATATGGGTAGATGGCTACTATTAAGGTGTAGAAGATAACTGTGGACCAGCCAGACCATAAGCAAAGAAAAATTATATCCATTTCTTTTTCCATTGGTAGACTATAATGGTCTTTCTTTTTCCACGACCTTGTAACACTTACTATTGTTTGTTTTCTTGAGGTCAGCCATTCAGACTAGGATGAAATGTGTCTCAGTGTAAATTTGATGAGCATTTACCCTGATAGCTGAGGATGCCAAAGACTTTTTTCCCTTATATTTATGGGTATTTATGCTTCTTTTGAGAACTGTCTCTTTAATTCATTTACCCATTTCATGAAGGATCTCTTTTTGCTAGAAACATATATTTAAACTAATAATGATAATATTAGGGGCTGGAGAAATGACTGAGCAGTTAAAAGCACATACTGCCCTTGCAAAAGACCTCAGTCTGGTTCCTAGCACACATAATGGACAGCTCCCAACCACCTGCAACTCCCTGATGCCCTCTTCCACATACTCAGGCACATCATTCATGTGCACATACTTTCATTCATATAATTAAAAACATACATCTTTTTAAAAATTGAAATAAAATGATAATTTTAAAATAAGCATCTGTTCCATTAAAGTGTCTGGATTCCTGGATTTTTGAGGAGAGAGAAGTTGTGAACATGCAGGAACGCTCTCCTAGGAGTAAGTAACTCTGACAGAGAATGGCAGAGTGTCTCCCTGCTAGAGCAGCTGTGCACCTGCTGCTGAAGAGATGCTCAGCCTGGCGAGCACTCTCTGCCCTGCTCAGTTTCTCTGGGGGACAGCCATCTAATCTCTAAGAAGAGACCATCAATCATTATCCATGGGTCAAAATTTCCAGCTAGGCTGGAGGAAACATTTTGATTAATGCCTGCATGGTGACCTGAGTGATGCCAAGGGCTGGGACTTGTGATGAGAATGAGGTAAGTAATAATTGTTTTTAATAACCTTGGTAACTTTCCTTCTAGTTCTTATCATAAATTTTAAATTTATTCCACACTAGTAAAACCTGATCTAGATATGTTATTATGCTCAACGTCCTGTCTTCTAGGGACCACAGTGGAAGAAGGAATATTTGAGCCCCTGATACATAGTACAATTTAGATTTATGTAGTTTGGTTTTTTTCCCCAGAGAATTCAAATAAAGCTCATTTCATTTGCCCTGAATAATGTAGAAAGCAAGAATTTCTAGGACATTTCAATAGAATTCAAGCACTAAATAGATCTTTATCTAAACAGTCCCCAGATCATAGTGGAACATACAAGAAGATAAGAATTAATGAAAATATGTACCAGCCAGGAAGAATCACAAGAGCTGTGTGAGTTTCCTGGACTAAGCTGAGTAGAGTAATGATTCTCTCAGGCAACAACAGTGTAAACCCTTTAGAATATGAGTGTAAGCAGAACGAGCATGAATCCTAACCTGCTTGTGCTAATGTGTACTAATAGTTGATGTGGGGCTAGAGAGTGCAAGCACAAGGGCCTGACTTTGAGTCCCAGAACACACAGAAAAGTTAGACTTAGTAGCATACAATTATAACCCAAGCACTGAGGAGGGCAAAATCAGCAGGACCCCTGGGGCTTGCTGTTCAGCCAGTCTACCTGAGTTGGTGAGCTCCAACTTCAGTGAAGAAGTCTCAAAAATAAGATAGAAAGTAATTGAGAAAGATATCTGGCATTGACCTCAGCCTCCACATGCATGAGCACAAATGTGTACCTACACCCCTATACACACACACACACACACACACACACACACACACACACACACATCCATGAACACAAAGGACCACCATTCAGTGAGAAGGACCCTTCCCTCAGTTATATTTGTTCCCCAGACTAGTCTAACCTGGTGGAAACCAGCAGAAAACATGAACTGGGGGAATTTTCTCCAAATCTGAGCTGTCAAGACTAGGGAAGACCTAAGACACTGTCACAGAGGAGCCTAGAGAAATGTGTCAATGAGGTGCAAAGTTGTGCCTGGACTGTATCCTGTAGCAGAGGGGGAAGCAGAGGAAGAGCTGCAGAAATGCAAGTAAAGTCAGCTTTATTAGATAGCCATGTGTCTGCATAGGTTTCTTATCCTGACAAGTACCTCTTAGCAGTAGTAGATTAGAGCAATTGGAAAATTTGGTGATGTGGGACTCTTTCCACTATTTTTTGCAAATTTTTAGTGATTCACAAACTCTTTCTAAAGTTGCTAGGGTTAGCTAAAGCTGGTATGCAGCCATGAGCTGTCATTCCACTGAACCCTCTGCAGATGAACTCCCAGTCATTAGTGGGGTGCCCTGAATCTTCTTATGTGCCAGGACACTTGGTTTGTTGGCATATAATATATATATATATATATATATATATATATATATATATATATATATATATATATATATATACTAATATGCTATATCTACATGCACATATTTGTTGAAGTAACAACTGTATTGTCCAGATTGGGAATACAGTTTGGGCAGCCTAGGGAGAGACCCCAGAACCTCTTGCAGGCTAGACCAGTAAACTCCATTTCTAATGCCTGAATTTCATTTTCTTAAACATACATGACAGTCATGCTCTGAATTCCCTGAGTTTATCTGTAAGAAATATCTCTAAATAAGGACATTTTCCCAGTGCTCACGGGGCCATGGGCATCCATCTACTTCTCAATCTAAAAGGAAAACAAAAATCCCTCTCTTTTTCCCCCATTTCTGGGCATTTATAGATTTCACACTCTCATCAGCTCAAGCTTTTACCCAAAAGGGGAGAGGGAACAGAATTACTGCCTTCCATTTTCTTATTAGAATGTTCAGAATTCTTTAGCACAAAACAGTAGAAAAGTTGTTTGCTTGCTTAGAATGAGCAAAGGATAAATTGCTTCAAAGAAAAGAGTGAGTCTGTACAGAAATAGTCCTGTGTGTGTGTAATTACAAACCACTTTGCATAGTAATCCTAGTAACAGAATAAGGACCTTTGCATAGGGGAATTCTCCACACTCTGTGCTCAATGCTCATCTCAAACTTTCATGTGAAAGAAACAGGTGCATAGACTGCCTTTTGTTTTAAACCTCTGGGTACTTAATTTCCTAAGTCTATAGTAACCAGCATCTTTCCGATAGAAGACAAGCTTGGAGTCTCCCTGCTGCTTCTACCTTGCCCCTTGCCAAGGCGAGAGATTTAATGAGATCATTCAGGGTGTCAGGAAGCCTTCGTGCCAGGCAGAGAACACACCCAAGAGAGCTGGGAAACAGAGCAGGAGCATTTTGATGTTACAGAGGAGGCAGTAATACAGAGGGGAATTATGGAGAAGAGGCTCTGACAAGAAGCAGAGACTGGTTGATTTGGAGAGTCAGCAACAGAGCAGGCAACAGGGGGAGGAGGGAGGCTTTGCAAGACCAGAGACAGAGGACCACCACATTCACAGGTGGCATGTGCAGAAAGGAATTTTAAGTTCCCCAAACCCCAAATCCTTCCAGTGTGTCAAGGTCAATGGCAAAGTGAATCAATGCCAAAGGAGTTTTAGCTATGAAAACAAGAACTGCTTTGGAGGTGGGAGATGTGAGCAGAGTGTCCGTCCCCAAGCATGAGGACTTGAGTTCAGATTCCTAGTACCCACATAAATGCCAGACGGGCATGGTAGCCAACCTGTAATCCCAACACTTGGGAAATGCAGATAGGGAATCCCCACAGTAGGCTAGCTGTCTTAGACTTGCCAGAACTGCCCAGCTCCAGGGGTTCAAGTGAGAGACCCTAACTCTCTGTAAAGTGGAGAGTGATCATAGGAGATATCTCTCGTCAACCTCTGGTCTCTACATGTACAGCACCACATGTGCGCATGTATACCTGCCCCCACACATGTTCCTGTGGTGGTATTTTACTTGTACTGAAATGTGATTTTAATTGTATGTTAATAAATAAAGTTGCCTGGGGGTCAGAGCTATTAGAGCCATAGCAAGTGTGTGGCGGCGGTGGCGCACGCCTTTAATCTCAATACCATAGAGGACCTAGAGGGCTGTACATACAGGCAGTGACGAGGCAGTCACATGTTTGGGTTTACAACCAATGAGAAAGCAGAACAGCTAGACTATATAAAGACATACACACAGGAAGTAGGCCCCTTTCGGAGAGCTCTCTTGGCTGAAGAGGATCGCTGAATCAGGAAGGGTGAGGCTCTTAGCTCTGACCTCTTGGCTTTCTTCTCTGAATCGGCTCTGTGTTTCTTATTTAATAAGATGGTTGGTTACATCTACATGTTCCCACATACATGCAAACATGAACACACATGCATATATGCATGCAAAGGTAACATAAAATGGACTATTCGTGTTAAGAGAAAGTTTTAGTTTAAGTTTTTAGTAGGAGGCAACACTGGAGATATTTGTTTTAGATTGTGGCTATAGTCACTGCTCAAGAGACACACACCCTAAACTGTAACTTGGGCAAGAATTCCTCTTTCCTTACATTATTACTCTGTTATCTGTGAGTCAAAAACAAAAGAACAGATAGAATACCACAAGGCCTAAATTTAAAAGCCATAAATCCTCCTAACAAGCTACTAAGTAAAATAAGTTAATTCCTACTTTGACAAATATATTTTCATTACGTAAAATAAGAAGTGTATGTAAAGGCATTTCCCTGTATGAATGGTTGTCATATCAAAGTCAATTGAATTTAATTTTTAACTTCTATTGTGGGTATTAAAATAGTGATATTTAAATAAGCAATATTATAATGAAAATTCTTATGTTGTTACATATTTTCAGCAATATATTGTTTTCTCAGCCTTCATTTTATAGAAATTACTAATTCCATTACTACGCTTATAGTTTTATTTATTTTATATTCCATTGGCAGTAATAAGCTGATTGATTTTAAAATGATATCTAATAGTCTTCAATGTGTTCACAGTTTCAATATATTGCATCAAGAATGCAAGTTAATTTCAGTGATAAAAACTGAACTCACAGTCATTAATTTTTCATAAAAAGTTATTTTTCTTACTTATCCAGATGTAGTTGTTAAAATTAAAGTCAAAACTACCAATTATGATTATAAATTATAACTCAAAATTTGTCTATTTCCTTACAACTAATTAAATCATCTTGTCTAGGTTTATAAAGAACAATAGTCTTTGCCAAGCCAGGCTTACCTCCTATGCTGTTGCTGATGTAGAGCATCAGTGATCTCATCCACACATGGTATTTGTAACGTAGCCTGATGAGAATGCATATTTGAAATTAATATGGGTAATTTAACATTAGAAAACATTCCTCAGCTCTACAGTGGTTTGTACCCCATATTAATTTGTAGATATCTCCCAGCCAGAAATTGGAAACCCAAGACAATCAAGGAAAAGAGTATTCACTCTGGTTAGGAAATGACTTTGTTATAGAAGGACCCAGTCCTTTCTTATAATCTGAGAGGGGAAATTATAAAGTTGCTCTAACTCTGCCTTAAGTATTTCTAGCTCTCAGAGGCTTCCTATGCTCTGTAGCAGTGTCTGTCTCCTGTCTATGGCAGCACAAGCCATATACCCTTCTGGTCTTCAAAATGATCACCTGCTGTTTGAGTAGATGGGGAGTTTGATGGTAATTATATAAGAAGTCTGGGGAACTAGATCCCAAATGACAGAAAGCACATTTTATTTTTTCCCAGTATTTTGATATGCGTTACACCTAACATGAGAGTCTTGGGTTTAGAACACTGCTCATCCAAGTATAAGATCCATATTGGTTTTTCTTAATGATCTTGAGGTCAATAGTGATTGCTTAAATCTTGTATCATGAATTGTCAATCTTTTACAATACATCTTTCTGTTATAACAGGAGGGATTACACCAGAATCACAGTTTTCAGTTTTCAGTTCATAAAATGATTCTGAGGTCCATGCTAGTCTGTGGGAACAAGGAGAACAGAATGAATATCATTGTATATTTATTCTCCACCCAACTTAACATTACAGAAGGTATAGGAATCAAAAACAGTGAAGTAGTCTGTTAATGACAAGGGAAATTCATATGAACAGCTAGTCATTGTAGACTGTTTATTCCCTTGCCCAAACATTTAATAAGATGCTAATTGAGTATCTGGTAATACAGCCTTGGTAGATGGATAGTGTCAACATTTGTTCAGGTTCCTGGAACAGAGGAACAAAGGTAGTGACTGTCAATCAGAAGAATTAAAACAACAAAAGAATAAAATAGAAAAGTTGCCCAAATTCACAGCCTGACAAACAGAATACCACTCTTCCTTTGCCATGAATCTCCAAGGGCAGACCAGCCTTGTTAAAGACTGCATGGCACCTGACATTATAGGCAGCATTGTGAAACTAGTGAAATTTGAGCAGTGTCTTAGTTAGGGTTTCTTCTATTGTTGTGAAGAGGCACCATGACCACAGAAACTCTTATAAAATAAAACATTCAATTGGGGTGGCTTACAGTTTTAGAGGTTCAATCCATCGTCATTGTGGCGGGGAGCATGGCGGCATGCAGGCAGAAGTAGTCCTGGAGCTGAGAGTACTACATCTTGCAGGCAACAGGAAGCTGACTGACTGTCACACTGAGGGAAGCTTGAACAAAAGAGATCTCAAAACCCGCCCCCAGAGTGACACACTTCCTCCAATAAGGCCACACCTCCTAATAGTGCCATTCCCTTTGTGGCCATTTTCTTTCAAAATATCACAAGCAGAGTGTCATTGAGTTTAATTTCAGGCTGTCCCTCAGAATAAAAAAGACTTTCAGTGACCAAAGGGAGTGAGATCTCAGGTCATTCTGCATCTTTCCCAGAAGAAAGTCCTGGTACCCACTCCATGTTATGGACCGCAGAATGTCCCTATAGCCAACTGCAAATGAGCTGCAGCTGTAAGCTTCTTATCATCACAGACTAGAGTGTCTATCTTGTTTCCTCAGAGGTCCTCGGAATGCCAAATACTTGAGCTTTTGCTTCTGCATATTATGTCCCAAGAACCTCCAGGACAGCAAGCTACTGTAACAACCACAAAATCTTCCTTTTTTAATACTAATACTATAGGCTTAGCATCTGAAAGAATGTCATGCTAACAAAAATCTTGTCATTTTTAATCCAGACGTCTAGATCAGTACAACCAGGTCTTGTATGGTTGTTTTCTGCTGAAGCACAGGTCTTCACATTGTGCCTGTTGTGATGAACCTTGTTGTATAAATCTACTTATTTTGAAGATGTGATGAACCTTACTATACAAATCCACTTATTTTGAAGACTTAGCTTCAAGAGCCCTGGATACTCGTGTGGACCAGAATTTCCAATTTGCAGACTCACATTTATCCCACTGTGAAAACACAAGAAACTAGAACTCTCTACATACCCAGTTTGATGTATTCCTTATTCACTTTCAGCAAGAGAGACATGTGGAGGGTCTTAGCCAATATGGTGAACCACAATACGGTGAGACCTTGATGACTTGATACTTACTGGCTTTCTTTGGCTCTGATGGAATGAGATCCATTCAGATGACATAAAGAAAATGAAGTATGACTTCTTTGGAAGCCAAAAGAAGAGAAACCTAAGATCCTGGGGTTTGTAAATAAGGAAGTCAGGCAGCCTGGGAAAATGTTTGCTTAAAAATAAGAGTATAGACTCTAAGGCCAGACTTTCATGGCTGAAATTCCACTTCAACTAGTAGATAACTCTCTGACCTTGAACAAGATATTTAAATACTCCATGTTCTGGGACTGAGTATAGTAATACAAATAGTTGCTCCTTTGTAGGGTGGTTAGGATTTGCTAAATCAGTACGTGCAAAGATCTTAGTACCACGTTGAGACCTTCCCAGACTCTCATTTACCGATATTTACTACTGGTATCATCACCACTACTGCTACCACCACTCTTAAAGCTGAACCTTGATATTACCTATCTCCAGACCCTAACATTTACATAAAATAACACTTAATGGATTCCCTTTGGCTGAACTGGCTCTTGATCCTTGGGTAAGTGTTTTCTGTATAGGAGATACAACCATACCCTTTCGTCCCTAACAGATATAAAAACCCAACTGGCTGGCCTCCACCTTGTCATCTTACTTCTAAAAGGTGTTATCATGGGTAGACAAGAAAGGTAGAGAGGAACTCCCAAAATGTTACCAGGACCTGAGTTCATTCTCAGCCAGGATAAGGGTTCTCAGTCAGACACCAAAAAGGCATAGATAGACACGTAACAGACTGACTACAGACAAGCCCCAAATCACAAATTAAGACAAAAGACACAAGGAGAGAAGTAGAGAATTAAAAGTCAGGCTCCACATATACCCACTCACATGTGTATACCCCACATGCAAACCATGTAAACATACACATGCTGAAAGAAAGCAGCAGATAAGATTTGAGATTGAATCTGAGCTCTGGTATTTACTCACTCTGTATTAACCTTGGATAGGTTACTACCTTGTCAGAACTTAATTTTCTTCTACTTATTTAAAATGAAGATAAGAAAATTTCTTTTAAGGTTATGATTCAGTTTTAGTGAGTTAATGTGAAGTATATAATTTGGTTTCTAATAAGTATTAAGCACATGATCAATATGCTGTTGAACTGTTATTACAGTTTCAGGGTTTGTTGTTGAAACTCTGATCTAAAGAATCTTTGGAAATAGCTTTCCAAATGCTCATAGTGTCCAAGGTGTTTCCAGTTTGACCTGGGCTGGGATTCCAGCTCATATGCAGAGGACATTTGTGCCTCGGTGTTTGAAAAACAAACACCAGTTCCAATATAGGTCGCTTAGGCAATCTGGGTTGGTGAGCTGCAGAGCCCTTGGCAAGAGTAACTGTGTTTATCTTTAAGCAGAGTGGATTGAGGGCTGTCTGTCATCCCTGAGCCGGCTGGAGGCTGGCTTCACTCTGTCCCCAAGGAGAAGGCATGTGCTCCAGCGGATGGGGAGCTAGCTGCAGATGTGCATGTAGAAAAGCTGAAAGACACCTGGAAGCTGCGGGGCACATTCGCTGTCAGTGGACAAATGAGAAAAAAACACGCTTTCTCCATTTCTATCATGACATCACATAAACATAATGTAACCCAGATGCTTGGGATAAATAATTCAGGAGAAAACAAGAGACATACAGCCTGAGTGCCCTGAACAGCAGCTAAGGCCTCTGTGGTAGCAGCTCTGTGCCCCCTCCTTTTGACAAAGTCTACATTACATCCAGATGCAAATCCATAATAGGAAGGCAAAAGCATCGCAATTCCAGGGCTGGAAGCTGTACTCAGGAAGCTGTACCCCTGCTTCTGGCACCTGTTTCTAAGCACCTCGCCTTTGGCTCTAATTTTTTTTCTGTACATCAAATTGCCCTCTCTCCTATCTTCCTCTCCAAGCCTTTAACCACTGATGTCCCCATCTCTCCCAAGACAACGGAGCATCACAGCCTTACTTCATTGAACACTAATACTCGGTGATTTCACTGTTCTAATGCTCAGTGACAGTTATTGAGCATGTGACACTTTGCTAAGTACCTGCCCTGTTTCACCATGTTTAATTCTCACAAACACCCCAGCCAGGAAGATTCCATTATTTTTCCCAAACAGGAGGAAACTGAGAGAGGTTAAATGACTCTCCAAAGGCCATATGAATATTAAGTCGTAGAGTAAGAATCAGCCTGCCCCTGGAGCTCGTTCCCTTAACCTTTATTACAACTGTTCCATAAACTATACAGCAATTGGGGAAATTATGCAAGGTGGCCAACCCATGTTTGGCTCTTGTATACTAATAAATGACCAGTCTTACAGCATAGTGAATCACAGGCCAGAACTTCTCACCCACCTTCCTCCAGTTCCTAGCTGGACTCCTGTAGGTAAGTCCTTTATCCCCTGAACCTTATTCCTCACCAGAATAATGTCAGGCAAGAAGTGTACACCTCATGGATCCCTGGAAGAATTAAATAGGTGAATCCATGTACATGACACGGAACAGTGTCTAAGATATACTGGGCATACAGAATAAGGATTAGTGGAAACTGATGCTGATTAGGTTTTGGTAACTGGTTTCTGATTTTCACATTGGACATGAGAATCAACTACATAGTTTACCTGGAGAAGGCTAACGTTGCAGATGATGTGAATAAATTAAAGGAAGAGGACTTTCTGAACAGTAGTCAGTGATTGTACTTTAAAGAGTGTCATTTCTGGGGTGTTTGGCGGAGGGGAGCACAGAAGACTAGGAACGGTTTTTCTCTTTGAAGCGATATGGTCACACCTGCCCAGGATGGGGCATGGAATCTTGTGATCAGGTGATCTGAAACCAATGTCCCTGCACTTCTTGGAGTTGTTAGCATTATCAGAGATAAAGTCCCACTGAGACAGTGAGCCAGGGGCTTGACCACTGGGACCTTCTGGGCACCAGAGTTCGTATGCTCCCTAGAGAAGGGGTGACACACAGGCACACAGGGTGGCATTGGTGTCTGGTCAGTATCTCTGGCTTGACTGACAGCCTTGAGTGGGGGAAGATGGAATGTGTGGGATCTAAGCTGCTATTTGTGGTGGAGTCAAATCTAGAGGCAACCATTTTATCATTAAAATCCTATAGGGAGAGGCTGGGGATAGTTGCTATAGTGCTTGCTTGGATTCAATCCCCAGCACTGCATAAGCTGAGCATGGTGGCTCTCATCTTTAATCCCAGCATTAAAGAGGTAGTAATAAGAGGACCAGAAGTACAAGGTCATTCACAAGTACACAGTGAGTTCAAGGCCAGTTGAGCCACACACACACACACACACACACACACACACACACACACACACACATTTGTATATATTTGTATAAATTTATTTGTATATATATATATGCATATATATATGGAAGGGAAAAGGTCATAGTATCAACTAAATTTCATCACCAAGACCACCAATTGAGGAAGAAACAATTCCACCTCAGCATTGCCAAGCAGCAGATACTTCAGCTGCTTGCAGATCACACCCATCATGGAGATACTTTATTAACCAACAAATCAATCAATCAATAAACATTAATGAAAATATCCCCTAAATAAATGGTAAAGAATAAGGTAATTTCTTATAGTATTTTATCTTCTGTGCTTTCATAATACCTAAGATACTGAATGATGAAAACTTTAGATCCACATGTGGGAATGGTCATCTAATTATAGAGAGGATTTTCTAATGAGCCAAGCTGCCTAGTGGAGGGTCCTTTTCAATATTTCTTCGGTTAATCTCTTCGTTCTAAAGTCAGTAGAGTGGCAGCAAGGGGTGGGGGTGTACCCCAACACACCTTCCAGTGTCCCTCTAATTTGGCTCATGATTGCTCACTTCTTCGAATCTTCATTACTCTTGTGTTTATCTTACCCACCCACTCCAACCGTGTTTTAAGTGCAAAAGTTACATTGTTCTTGTGTCTGCATCCTAAAGGACTAGCAGACTGCCATTTTCACATCAAGTTTGTCCTCTGTAAATACTTTCTGAATAAGTAACTGTCCTTATTCGCCCCTTCATGAGTTTATAGACTCCGCTTTCAAGAGTAGAAACTGACAAGAATAAAAATGGCAAATGACATTTTTCGGTGTTGTTATATGGTGGCCCCTTTTGTGAAAAGTTATGTGATCCTCGTGGATCTAATTTACTCCCTCAGAAAATCAATTAATTGTATACATTTCCTTTAACACTAAAGGAGGGCTGAGGAGATGGCATGAGATGGGCATGAGCACCAAAACCCACATAAAACCCAGGCAGGCATGACAGCAGCCTATAACCCAGAACACAGGAGGCAGAGGCAGGGGATCCCCAAGGCATCTGACTAGCTAGATTGGCTACCATCGGTGAGGTCTAGGTATAGCAAGAAACCTGCTCCAATAAAGTGAGGAACTTCGAGCCTCCACAGCCACACGCCCGTGCTCACTTACATGAAAAATGCACATACACATGCATGTATACCTCACATATATTCACATGTTTAAAAACCCTAAAGAGAAGGTAGTTGATACTTAAGACTTATCTAGGCACTGTGACAAGCCCTCTACCTGCTTTATTTAACTCTGTTCTTAAAACAGTGGTGTAGAGCTGGGGTGGTCCTGTCTTTGTACCTATTTTACAGATGGAGAAACATGTTCAGAGAGGCCACACAGCCCTCTAAAGATACCCATCTATGGAGACCATGGGAGACATTCCACAGGTACAATGTATGGCAGTGACCTGTCTTTCTCAGAGACAATCTAACCATGCAGTCACCTGGGGATGGAGCTCAGGGAGATGGGACAGGCTGCCCACTTTTTCAAAGCAAACACTTAATGATGGAGTCAGGATGAAAGCATGTCAATCCAGCACTCTCCTCCTGGCTGTCAAGAGTGCCTTTGTCCTCTTCCTGGTGTCCACAACTCTCTTGGCAGTGGTAGGGACTTAACTGTGATCTCCAGTTTTACTCTGGCAGCACACACTGGTCATGAGGACAGAGTGCTAGCTTTGGTGAACACTGCTTTGATAAAGGCTGTGAGAGGAAGCGGTCCCTCTGGGGGCATTCTGAAGTTACAGGGCATTCCCCCAAGGGCTCCTGCTTATGGGGCACCAGTTGCTGGTCCTGTCCTAGAAGTCTCCAAGATTGCTGCAGATGTCTTGAGGTACGTTGGAGAGCCAAGCCTGCTCCCGCATGTGCTGGACCAGATGCCACTAACTTTGGAGTTCACATCTGGTGCTGTCAGTGTACTTAGCAGTTGCTGAATGGTAAAGAGAGCAGAGCGGCCGGGCGGTGGTGGCGCACGCCTTTAATCCCAGCACTTGGGAGGCAGAGCCAGGCGGATCTCTGTGAGTTCGAGGCCAGCCTGGACTACCAAGTGAGTTCCAGGAAAGGCGCAAAGCTACACAGAGAAACCCTGTCTGGAAAAAACCAAAAAAAAAAAAAAAAAAAAAAAAAAAAAGAGAGCAGAGCATGCTGATCTCTCTCCTCCCAGGCCTTTTAGAGACAGAAAATGTTTGTGGTAGCCTTTAAATTTGCTCTTTGTTTCGTCTGTCTATTAAAGTGACCTTAGCGCAGCTGAACATTTTGTGTAATGATCTACTACCTTCAGTCTCCATCTCCACAGCATATACTCCAGGAGGATAGTGACCTTGTCTGTCACGTGACCTTGTCTGTCATGTCACAATTGCATTCCCACTAAGCAGTACTTGAATCAATCAGGATTTTACCTAAAAGACTAGTTGGATGGTGTTTACATGTATTGAGCTGCCTCATGGACCTCATAAAGATGTAATTTTTGATTTCCATGTGCCCATTTGAAATAAGTGTAGAAAAGAAACAAAGCATGAGAGTGACCAAGACAAGAACACAAACAAGACTGGATACATTTTCTGCAGCCAGAAAGTCTTGTCCTGTTGGACTCAGCTTTAGAGTACAATTATTGCTGACACAAGGGATGCTGTTCAGATGTCTGGATTTGAAAGTATGCTGTGCACACAGAAAAATGGGAACTACAGGTGTGAAATTTGAATAGCAAATTAGATCTGCATTGTAGGGGAATCAAGAGTGAACCAAATGAATTACAGATGCAAGCTAGAGGAAACACATCCAAAGGACCTGTCTTCTACAGCAAATTAGGAGCGGCCAAGTGTTTACATAGCCCACTAACACAGAGCAGTGCCTAGCACTCTGGTGCTTACACCTAGACCTATGTAGTCATCCTGTTGTACTAGATATGTGCCATGGGGTGGCATCAGGGGAGGGAGGGTAACTTGCATCTGTTGAGAAGTAGAGGGAGGTTCATGTGCAGTCTGACCCAGCAGAGAATTGCACAAGGAATTGCTGACAGTTTTAGACAGTCTCGGCAAGTCTCTGGGAGAAGTAGCCTTGTTCAAATTCTCGTGCAAACTCTCAGTCACTAGAGTCAATTGGATTCTTATTGATGCAGGAAATAGAGATTTGAGAGCCATTTGCAAGAGCGTTCCAGAATTGGATACTGGTGGACTGTCAATGACAGAGTGAGCTCTGTTTGGGAATAAAATTGCGATCAATGGTTTGCATCCTTCCTTAGTGCTATCATTAAGGGTGTGTTGGGATGAAATGATCAAAGGAGTAATGTGGAAAACAGTGACAATAAACAAGTTATCTAAGGTCATCCAGACAGCTCAGAGGGTAAAGGTGACTTGAATTCCACACCTGGAAACCATGCAAAAGTGAAACAGAGAATTAACTCTACAAAGTTGGGCTCTGACATCCATACATGTGCAGTGGCATATTCTCTGTGTGTGTGTGTGTGTGTGTGTGTGTGTGTGTGTGTGTCCATGCACATACGCAATGAACAATGACAATATTTTAATGAAAATTACATGGAAGATACAATAATATCCTCTCTTGTCAAATGTTTTTTATGGATTTCCTTTATTAAATGAAGCTATAAGTTTTTATTCACATATAGTACAGTGATATTTGATATGTTTGAGATCTTTCTATTGAGGATTTTATTTTCTAGTAAAAAACTGAGACAATTCCATGTTAAAAGTTTAGAGTGTCTTCCCCCTATTTGCACTTATTTTGGTGGAAAACTTGAAGAAAAATGTAGAAATCTAGTTTTGACCTTTTATTCTGGTTAATGGGATATTTTAGTCCAAATATGTTGGCAAAAGAATTCTATACTTTGATTGCACAGTGCTTAAGTATTAGCGTCCGACATGGGCATGACATTTAATGCTTCACGCCTTGCATATTAATAGAGGTGGGAGTTGGAGGGAGATGTCCTGAGGGCAAAGTGAGGCTTCTCTTTCCTTCAAGCATTCATCGCTTTCCTGATTTCAGCTCCAAGGGAGTTGTGAAGCTCAAACAGCTGTAGGCAGGCATCCCTTGCAGCCCCGCAGAGTTCTGAGAAAGTTCAAGCAGTATTTTCTACAGAATTCACATACTCAGAGCTCTTATTTTGGGTTGTTTCAAGAAAAATTTAACAGTGAACTCTTTCCCCTTTGTTTGTGTTACCACAACAACCTGAGTCAGATTCTTGTTTATAATTTAACAGAATTGTATGCGTTGGCACACCAGTGAGTAAAGTATTTATAATCACAACCTTCAAAAAATTAATAAAAAAATAATTAACTACTTATTTCCTGCTCCTTCTTCAACTGAACATGCTGCTTACAAGATTTTTTTTTTAATGATAATATTTGAGGTGATAATGAAGAGTTACCACTTGCAAACCATTAGGGCAATATAGCTAGAGTGAAAATGATAAAATGTTGGGAGAGGGGCTGGAGAGATGGCTCAGAGGTTAAGAGCACTGAATGCTCTTCCGGAGGTCCTGAGTTAAATTCCCAGCACCCACATGGTGGCTCACAACCATCTGCAATGAGATCTGGGACCCTCTTCTGTATACATAATAAATAAATCTTTAAAAAAAATGTTAGGAGAGATCAGCTGGAAATTAATGACTCTGACAGAAGGCAAGCTTATGGTCTGGCATTATTAGTGGCCCTTTGCACCCACACTGATCTCTTCTGTTTGGGTGCATGGATTCACCGCATCAGACACTTAGCACTTAGGGTTTGCATCAACGTTGCTGTGAGAGAGCAGAGAGAGGAGGTGGAGTGTGGAATATGACACAACCCTGGACTAGAACTCTTTTCTGCCTCCTTAAAGGGGATTTCCCCCCTCATTCATTTGCAGACCATCAGTATCTAGTGTGTTTGTTAAAATGATTGTGTTACTTACTAGAGTTTGTCTGAAATTCTAGTTATACCTACTAAAAGAAAAAAAGTTCTCAAAGTGGCAGGGCCACCAAAGCATCTGCCTGTTCGCCATCTAATATACCCTGTGCCAGCAGATTCCTCTCTCTCCCAAGATTATTATAAGAGGGAATAAATAACCCATGCACAAAATAAATGCTGCGAGTACAACTGAGGACTGGAGTGTCTTTGTGTGCAAGGCTCGGGCTCCATCTGTCTGAGCTGTCTCCCCCATTCTTACCTCCATTTCAGCTCCTTGATGCGTAATGGTCTTCAGACTTTTACAAGGTAATGAGATGAGTCATTTAACAATAACAGCTTCCTACACCCGAATATTAGTAATTGTCTTTGAGGGAGGAACTATATATTATCAGAGAGGAATAAAACATTTGATTTCCCTGGGAAAGGGAGAGGATTGTTGAGTTTTTAGGAGAATTAAATGATCTTCTTTCTATACTTCTTTGTCTAGTCTCTCTCTCTCTCTCTCTCTCTCTCTCTCTCTCTCTCTCTCTCTCTCTCTGTCATGCATACACTCACTTAAACTCACACCTTCAGATATGAAGAAATTCACTTCCAAGCCTCAGATTGTATAGACAAGCATGCTGACTTGCTTCAGTCAGAGTGGCTGGAATTGGGTACTAGATGCTGAAGTGGGGCTAGATGTGATGCTCTGCCTCAGAACAGGGTTGCCCATGGGAAAAAAGAAGTAATGGGTTCCAGTGTGCCCAGGAGGCAGTGGAATCTTGAGGAACATCTTGCAGCACAGTCCACACCAAATTCTGTATTTGTGAATAGTTGCAGAAAAGTGTGTGCCTTGGTCTGCCATGAAAAGATGATAGTTACTCATTTGGAATCATTAGAGTTGGACAGTATGGTAGTTTGAATGAGAAGGGTGCCGATAGGGCCATAAACTTGAGTGTTCAGTTCCCAGTTGGTAGACGGTTTAGGAAGGATTAGGAGGCATGGCTCTCTTGAAGATGTGGCCCTGGGGGTTGCGCTTTGAGGTTTCAAAAACCTCAAATGCCAGGCCCAGTTTCATTCTCTTTCTGCTACATTCTTGGGGGACAGGTGTGAGCTCTCAGCTACTGCTCCAGCACCATCCCTGACTGCCTGCTACCATGCTTCCCATCATGATGATCATAGACTCACCCTCTCAAATTGTAAGCAAGCCCCCAATTAAATGATTTCTTTTATAAGTTGCCATGATTGTGGTGTCTCTTCACAGTAATAGAACAGTAACTAAGACAGAAAGTAAGCATTTATATGGCCACCATGGTGGACAGAGACCAGAGACATTTCTCTAAGTTTTCATCAACACCTGAGGTAATAGAAAGAAAAAGGACGCACAAGTGTCACTGTGTGTCGCGACACGGGTATGTGGGTTCACGCGGATCCGTGGAATGAAGACTCAGAGGCATCTTAAGGATGAATCTAGCCTTTCATGGCTGCAGGGGTGTCCAGCCTTGAAGGACTGAACCACTATCCCTTTGCCTAGGGCATTTTTATTTCTCTCCATAACAGTTTAGCCAGTTGGTTTCCATCTGCTCAAAACAACCTGAAAGGAGCTCCCAACAATACAATGCCAAGTGCAAATTCCTTGATTTCTCAGGTACCACGGTTTTCCGGGTTTCCTGAACCAAGTTTTGCATAGGCCTTTGTATCCTTGGGAAACTCCGAGACAAGATTCACATAGAGGGCAACAACAGAAACCAATGGTGTCTGCTAAACAAAAGATGGATTAGGGCCAGGTGCCACTCTCTGGAGCCAGGCCAGGTGCAGCTCAGCAGGAATGCAGCCACACACAACTACTGAGAGTTCAGAGCCAGATTCAACTGATTGAAAATGTGCTTGTGCTTGCACCAACCCATGTGGTACGAATGTATAGCACTTACAGTAGTGGCTAGCGTATGAGTGTGCGTGCATTCATTTGTACATCTTAGGGGCCCCAGAAGCTGACTTGAGTGCAGGAGATTTATTTGAGAAAGGAAATCAAGGAAACCCTACCTAGTAGGTGACTAAGCAATGATTCAGAAAATAGGATACAGCTAATAAATTGTAATTTTAAAATCAGATATGACTATGAGTATTGGAAAGTCATTCTACCAGAGACTGCCATGGTCTCTAGCCCCAGAATACACTGCCTGGAGAGAGAAGAGCTTGGGACTTTGGACACCAATTTACAGCCCACATTATGAATGGCTGCTTCCAAGAGCCATTAATTCTCTAGGCTCCCAGCCTCTCCAACTCAGCAGCAGTGACTGTAGCCACCTGAGACAGCCCTGAGGCCATTACTATTTGAGGTATACTCAGCGGTAATGCACTGGAGATGTGGACGGGACCCACAGAGGATCTGCACACAGCCATAGAGTTTGATGTGCTAGAGGGTGGCTTCGGTGACATGGAAAGCATTCCTAATCACACCTGCAGATTTTTCTCAGCAGGGCAGCTTCTCAACATCGTCAAATGTGTTTTAGAAGTAGTCAGGCTTAGAAAGGGCCGGAAATGGCATTGACTTTTTAACTTTAGAAGCCAATAGAAAGAAAGTGGTATGTCTACGCTTTCCCTTATGATTGGCATAACCTCTATTAGTCAGAAGAGGTCTGGTTTCCTGCCCCATGTTGTTTAAGCCAAATTATTGAGTGTTTTATTGCCTCTTAGCTGTAGATATAGGTCAAAAAATTTCAAGCAAAAAAATGTACATAATGTACCTTCTAAATTGGCACACCAGGAAGATTGGTCATGTCACTGGGTGTTTGGATAACACCTCCTGTGCCCTGTGCTCGCTTCTCAGTGGTTCTCGCTGTGCTCTGGTAAGTTAGTAAGTCATTCTCAGCCCATGCCTCACTTCTGCCTGACTCTATGGCTTCACTGTGTCTCCTCTGCTTGGAACAAAGATCTATGTTTTGCCCACATCAGGTATTTTATTTCTCTACTAGAGAAGCTTGCCACTTTCCCAGACCAGCCAAATACTGCCTTCTTTCTGAGCTCTTCCTCACATCACATCACATCACAGAATCACCGTTTTGCCTTATGTCCCTCTACAGTTTGCTGACACCTTTACATCAGAGCTGACAAGGCCATTTGCATTGGCTTCCACCTCTGCATTCTAGCATTATAAGGGACTTTGAGACCAGCATACAACCATTTGAGACAGCATACAACATTATGTCATTTAGGACTATGCTAAGATAGTAAACGTTGATTTCTTCTCTCTCTCTCTCTCTCTCTCTCTCTCTCTCTCTCTCTCTCTCTCTGTCTCTCTCTTCCCCCCCCCCGACTCCTTCTCCCTCCCTCCCTTCCTCTCTCTCTGAGGAAAAGTTTCACTATGTGGCCCAAGCTAGCTTTCAACTCACCGTGTAGTACAGGGTAGCCTTATATTCCTGATGATCCCCCATGCTGGGATTATAGACATGATCCACTGCACCTAGCAGAACCATTGATTTCTCGGGCACACCTTATATCCATGAAGAATTAGCTTGGGGTCTTCCCCATACTGTCATCATTCTTAGTCAGGACTGGTCTGGCAGGACATATGATATCTGAATATTCATTGTTTTAATAGGGAAAAGGTGATATACTGTGATATCTTAGGTGTCCCCTAATGATTTCTTAGTAAAAAGTGTGATCCCCACAAAGGCACTACTGGTGGAGTGAGATGGAGCCTTTAGGAGATGGGGCCTAGGGCGAGGTCTTCAGATGACTGTGGACATGTTCTTGAAAGAGACACTAGGAGTCTGGCCCTGACTCAGTTTGTGTCACTTCCCAGCTGTAAGATGAGCAGTTTTGCTCTGTCACTTATCCCTACCATGGTGAGTGTACTGGCTGATTTTGTATGTCAACCTGACACATGCCAAAGCCATCAGAGGAAGGAGCCCCAGTTGAGGAAATGGCTCCATGAGATCCAGCTGTAAGACATTTTTCTCATTTAGTGATCAATGGAGGAGGGCCCAGCCCATGGTAGGTGGTGCCACCCCTGGGCTGGTAGTCCTGGATTCTATAAGGTGAGCTGAACATGCCATGGGAAGCAAGCTAGTAAGAAGCACCTCTCCATGGCCTCTGTATCAGCTCCTGCCTCAGTACCCTGCCATTGACTTCCTTCAGTGATGAACAGCAATGTTTAAGTGTAAGCCAAATAAACCCTTTCCTCCCCAACTTGCTTTTTGGTCGTGGTGTTTTGCCGCAGCAACAGAAACCCTAACTAAGATGGTGAGCTACCAAGACAGTAGGGTTGGGACCTCTAAGACCATGAGCTCACATAAACTCCTTCCTTTTACAGATGGATCTTTGTTGGAACTGGCTGTGGCACTGGAAAGCTGGCCAGCATGGAAAGCAAGCTCAAACGAGCTTTCCAACATGCCATCTGGCAATGTTGCAGACCATTGCTCTCATTGCATTGGCTAGAGAAATCCTCAGCTAGGGCCAGAGTATCTGCTAGTCGTCTTAATAATTACTTTCATAACTTCACACTATAGATGTTTAAGAACTGATCAGTCAATGAACAAGTGTGAGATGGTTACAGACAAGCCTTGAATCAGATTGAGTTGTACATACTCTTTTTGAGCTTCTTAATTCCCAGAGTCCGTTAATCAACATCATGTGGTGCACACCTAGTCACCATTATGTGCTGGACTCTGAGCTGTGTGTGTTCAAACACAAGTGATCATGACAATGGCGTAGATCATACACTATCATTTAGTCCTGTTTTGTTTCTGTCTCATAATTAAGGTCCAGAGACATTATTGCTTATTTAATGGTGTGTAGTGGAAAAGCGAGAACATCAAATCCAAACTCAGGTCTGTCTGCCCCTAAAGCCCTGTGTGTAACTCTCAAGGAAGAGGGGTATGCACTATCCTCCCAAGACTTCCCTTTCTGGCCTTTTAATAGCTTGGATAAGAGTAGCTCCAGAAGTATTTTCTAGAATGGCCACATAACTGTTCCCAGTCCATAGATAAATATGAAATTGACACACTTTAGTACAGGGGATATGAGGAGCAGTTTCAAGCATGTGTCATTCAAAATCTCCCCTAATACTGAATATTTTGCACTTTTTCTAGCTCTTAACTTTATGGTTTTCAAACGAGAAACCTGAGGTTTTTGCTGTCCATTGTCCACTGAATCTTTACAGAGATCTGAAGTTCTGTCTGTGGAAAATTAAAAACTGTTGTCTTCCTTAACGCCCGGAGCTCCCACTTCTCCTTCAAAAATTTGGAGATTGAGCTTGTTTCAGGTTTGTTAGAGAGCCAGAGTTGGTTTGTAAACGGGTCAAGCAGCTTACAGGTCCCTCCAAAGTATGGCCACGCTGCCCCCTACTGGACGGAATGTGTGTCTCTGTCCTTGGTGCTAAAACATCAGTCAGCCAAGAGTCTCAGACCTTTCTCTTTACCCAAGGGTCTTGAGGGAGGATGCTGGGCAGAGGAGCCTGCAGTCATTCCTCTTGCCTTTATCCTGGTAACAGAAGAACTTATTTCATGTAATTTTTATAGTTCTGTTCTTTCTTATACTCATTCTTTTTCAAAGTTGAAACCACATGTTCTTTCTATATGCCTTCTCATCTTAATATTTATATCCTCTTATTGATATGACTGTAGGTTATTGCAATCATCACTAAACACCAGAAATAAATATACTAAAGAAGGTGTTGGAGAGAGCTCAGTGGTTAAGAGGCTGCTCTTTCTGAGGACCCAGGTTCAACTCCCAACACTCACTGGGTGGCTCACAACCGTTTGTAACTCCAGTCCTAGGGAGTTATAGCTTCTATAAGCACTGCATGCACCTGGCTCATAGCTGTACATGCAGGGAAAACACCCATATACATAAAATTTAAATTAATATATAATATTAAAATAAACCTAATAAATAAAACATACAAAAATGAGTAAAATAAAATATAAAATATATAATAAAATATTCTACTTCCTTTAATATATATTTTAAAATATAACATGTTTTTATATAATGTGTATATATATATGTGTGTGTGTGTGTGTGTGCATGTGTGTGTGTGTGTGTGTGTGTGTGTGTGTGTGTGTGTGTGTATGGAAGTAGAATAACCTTAAAGTAGTAGCTAAAATATAGAAACTTTGAATTCAGGTTGACTCTGTTTGAAGCAGAGCTTTCTTGTGTACATGCTGAACAACACTGGAAAACTTACCTAAGTTCTGTGAAGCTCAGCTTTCTTATCATTAACATAGAAACACCACCGTGCAGAACTCAGAGTCATGTGGGAATTAAATGGAACAGTACTTGTAAAAAGTTCAGCACAGATCTTGACCCCTGTGAGCCTATGCCACCTGAATTTGTTCTTGTCCAGGTTTTCGTTGTTGTTTGTTTTATACTTTTTACCTAACATGGGACAGATTTTGATGAAGCACTTGCAAGAAGTTTAATTATTATAATTAATATGGGGAAGGGTTCCTGGAAATGTTAAGTGTATACATTCTGTTCTTTTTCTCATTATTGAATAAGGTATGTAGAATACAAAATACCTGGACCATATATCTCAGCATTTTCTCCCTAGAGAGATTCCAATTTCATGTATGCTGTCATTCATTAAAGAGAGTTGGTTAAAAAAAAATCTCTAGCAGAAGTCTAGGCCTCCTGCAAAGTTGAGCTGCTCCATACTGTGAGCCTCGAAGCTTTTTAAAAGGACTCAGCTATAGGAAACTTCTCTCCAGAAGTTAAAATAAATTTTTCTGCCTTCTTCTGTCCCAAAAAAGTATAAATGAATATTATGTAACTTGGTTTGGCTTTTCTGTCTTCTACCTTAGCTGCTGGGAACATGCGTAAAATACAGTTCCTGACAGCAATAAGGAGTTCAACTCAGTGTCTGCTGTTCCTGCACCCCAGCCACCCTCAGTCAGTCTTTATCTGATATTCATCACTATCTGGTTTAATTTTCTTATCTTTCCATTCACAGCACACACACACACACACACACACACACACACACACACACACACACACACAAATAACCAGTCTATTTTGCAACAAATTTTATCAGCTGCTATAAAAATTCTAATATAGATGGAGCACATATTCTAGATATGTAAATAGGCCTTATCATTAATTACCTTTACTCCATATAACAAGTTATATTGGAAAATAAGCAGTTAATCTTTATATTGCTGTGGCTGAAATCAACCAGGACTAGAAAGTCAGATTAACATGGTTCATCTGGCATCTCTCAAGTAGGACATAATGGGCAGGAGAACTGGAAGAGAAGCAGGATGGCAGGGTTAAGATACTGAACCTTGAGAGTGGCAATTCTTTTCTCCCACTGAGTATGTGATTTGAACAAGTTGTGTGATCTTCTTGTTGGGATTTTTTTTATTCTTTATCTGTGAAATACAATGGGTTTAAACATTAAATGGAATGAACTTCGTGCATGGTGAGGGTGTAGGAAATGTGTGCAATGGCATACACAATATTAAGAACCACTATTGCTGCTGTTATTTCTTTGGAATCCTTCCCTATCTATTCTCTTTCAAACTTTGTGACAAACAGACAAGCACCCATCACCTCCCTCGTCAGGTGTTTTCTCTATAAAATATGTGGCTCCATCATATATAGTGTGTATTCTACTCATTTGTTAGTTTTCTATCCTTCCTACCTTAATGTAATATGTAGATAGATGGGTGGCATGTTCATTTGTTGTTTCCTTCCGTGTTCTGCGTACCTAGTAACAGTTCCATGGCATGTTTGAAGTGCCTAATAAATATCTAATGAATGAATGAATGTCTAATTATGGGTAATCATTTACACTGTTATTTGATTGGAAGTAAGATTAATTAGTATAAAAACGATCTTAGGTCTAGGGGGTATCACTCAGTGGTATGTCACTTCCCTAGCATGTGCAAGGCCCTGGGTTCAATCCTCAGCACAGAAAAAAAAAATTAAGAAAAAGTTAAATGATGACCCAAACCCTAATAATTTGTTATTGACCTAGCATCAGCATGAGTAAACTTCTTTGTCACAACTGTAATTATATATGGTAAGTCTTGGAAACTTTTAGCTCTTCCTTTATTAAACTTTAATTAAAATATAATTAGATTACATTCCCCTTTCCCTTCCCTGCCTTCAACCCCTCCAGTGCCCCCCAACTTCTCCCTTTTCCCTGACTCCCTCTCAAACCAGTGTCCTCTTTTTCTATGATTACTATTATTACATACACATAAACCCATAAATATTTAAATACAGTTTACTGAGTCTGTTTAGTGTTGTGTGTATATGATTTCAGGGCAAGCAGTTTGTATTAGATGGCCAATACAGGGGCTCATCCCTGGGAGAGACTAATTCTCCCTCTCTCAGCAGTCACTGGCTACCTGCAGCTCTTTGTCTAGGGGTGGGACCCTGTGAGATTTCCCCCTTCTGAGTTGGCATGCCTATTGATATTGTCAATGTTCAGGTCTCATTAAGGCAGATTTATCATTGAGGTGTCATACGTGAAGCTTTTCTGTCCTTTCCAGAAGAGACAGCCTCACAAGCATCTTTCCTGGTCCTCTGACTCTTAGAATCATTTGTCCTCCTCTTCCACCATGCTCACTGAGCCTTAGATACAGGAGTTGTGTTGTGTATTGTATCCACTGGGGCTGTGCTCTTCAAAACCAGTTGATCTGTGCATAGAGACCAGTTGTGGTCTCCATTTGCAGCAAAGAGAGACACTTTTCTGGTGTAGGGTGGGAGATACACTTATATTTGTGTATGAGGTTAAGTATTTAGAATGCAGTTAGGGATTACTCTGGAAGTGGCAGTTATAGGTTTTCTTTTAGGATCTGTGATCTTACTACCTTCAAGGAGTCAGCTAGATTTCTAGTGTCAGATAGGATTTCCCTCCTGTTGAGTGAGCCTGTTGGTTACTGCCAAAATGTGAGTGCCACTATTTCATATCCTCCTTTAAAAAAAATTAAAAATCTATCCAATGTGGCCGAGAGAAGTTCTATTTGACTGCAGCCATTTGACAAGGTGGTCCATGCATCTTGCAACACCCCCATTGAAGGTAAAGCCCACTTTCAGGACCTCTTGCTTTATCACCTCATTCCTTCTGGCCTCCTGTAAATCTTCTTCAGCTCTTCCCAGAAGAAAACTACTCCTTCTATCAGGGTTGCTATTATTCCCCTTATCTATACTTTCAGGACTCACACTGTGTGTTAACTTTACTGAACATCGTATTCGGGTGGGCACTGGCCTTGAACCCCAGCTGCTTGCCAGTAGTCAAGTTACTTATCTCTGTTGGTCTATGTAATTGTCTGTCAGGTGGGATTTGTGGAAGCTTTTGTGAAGATGACATGTAATAAACCACATAAAATGCCAAGAAGTTAATAAATGCTCAGTAAATATTCCCAATGTCTTATCCCTAATTTGACACACAGGATCATTTTTGAGGCCTTGGGGGTTTTAGCTTGCCCACTGGCAAAACTGACAAAAATATGTCTTTAATGTGTTTCATCAATGCCACTTTTCTTCTTACGGAGGCTGTTTCTCCATCCCCTGCCTCTCCTCAAAAGAAAATAATGAGCTAGAAAGAAGGCTTGATGGTTAAAAGCATTGACTGCTCTTCCAGAGACCAGAGTTCAATTCCCAGCAGGGAAAATGGTGACTCACAACCATCTATAACTCATGCACGTGACACACAAACATATGCAGTCAGAATTTCAATATAAATAAAAGTTTCAAAAGAAAACAATGAAGAAACATAACTCACAATTGTTCATGTCTTCACGAAGCTGGATTTTTGGTATTTTTTAAGCCTAAATTATGAGATAGCATTTTCAGAATTCTGCTTCAGTCTTGTCCCATGGTGAATAGTATGTAAATCAACTTGTTTTTCTCCCATATTTTACCTGAGTCAGCCTCTGAGATAATTAATATTCTATCTTACAAAGGGGGACTCACATCCCAGCATGTCCTTCAAGAACTGTCTGTGACACATAAGAGATACTTCAAAGGGTGAGGACACCGGTGCCAGAATGGTGATATGTCTCTGTCCCCATGACTGACTCTGTCCCCAAAGGCTGAGCTTCTGATTCATCCTTATGGGATGCTCCAGGTGGGTAAAGTTCGGGAGGCCCTGTTTCTGCAGAACAAGATTTAGGATTGTTTCCCTTATGTGGAGGATGAGAATGGATGGGTTCTTTGCATTTGGAAATCACAAACTGACAACAAAATCTATGTCATCTGTTGTAAAACTTCATACTGATCAGCTTTGAGATTCAGAGTAGCAGTTATGTGTCTAACAGACCTGACGACCTTGCCCTGGACTCAAAAGTCCCTCTGACTGGAAGCACACTCTCATAAATCAGTCCCGTAACTATGAATAAATAGTATACTTTGTGGGGTTTTTTAAACGATTTGTTTATTTTTATTTTATGTGTACATATGAGTGATAAATATGTGTGTGTGTTTGTGTACCACATGTGTGCAAGTACTCACAGAAGCCAGAAGAAAGTGTTGAACCCCCTATAACAGGAGTTACAGGCATTTGTTAGCTACTTGATTTAGGTGCTGAGACGTGAACCTGGATCCTATGTAAGAGTAGTATATATTCTTAACCACTGAGTCCTATCTCCAGCCCATTATTTTGTTTTATGAGTTTGGATGATTTTTGTTGTTGTTGTTGTTCATTTGTTTGAGAGTTCAGGGTCTTGAGACTCTTCATGCTGACCTCGAACTCTCTATGTAGTCAAGGATGACCCTGAACTTCTGATCCTCTTGCTTCTAGCTCCTGAGTTCTGAGATTATAGGTATGTATGGCCACACCTATTTTAGGTAGCACTGGGGAGCCAAACTCGGGGCTTTGTGCCTGCTAGGAAGTACTCTGCTAAGTGAGCTATGTCCCTAGTACCTAAATATCACACGTAGAAACAAGCACACCAGGCTGGGATGCGAAGCTCTGGGTTTACTCTCTAACGCATGGACAAAGAGAAAGAAGAGGGGGCATTGCGAGAGAGAGACTGAATCTTTTATAGAAAGAAATTCTCATTCCTAAACAATGACATTCAAGAACCTTCTACTTGGTAGCAATGCCAAGCAGGAAACCTGACCTGTCAGACAGAAAGTGTACATTAATAATAAAGCCAGCCCTTTGTATTTGAATTCGGTAATGTACTTGAGGATTTGTGACTTGTTTGGGGGACATGCTCTTTTATTCTCTTTTATATCATTGTAGAGATAAGGGCAAGATTGAACTCTAGTGGTGAAAAGCCCAAACTACAAGCTATTTCAAAATCGTAGAGATGAAATGATAGGCGTGGAATGCCGTACCTAAGTGGGGAGACTCAGGGGGCTGCAAGCCTGGTGACAGCAGACGTCCCCCTAAAAGAGGACTCTGTTCAAAAGAACCCAGGTTTCAGCCCATATGGTAGGACTGTTATGCTGTGTTCTAGGGCAGATGCCAAGAGCTGGTATTTTTAGATTTCTCAAAAGTAACCACTGACTATATATGAATCTACAAGGATAGCATTCATGAAGTCATGGGCTAGAAATGTGTTTTATTAAGAATTCCTTAAGTCAACCTTGACTAGAACCATGCTATTAAGAAAAAAAAAAAGCAACCTGCATTTTATTCATTCTGCTTGTATGAACTGAATAAATCCCCTCTCCACAGAGACATGACGGGGATCAGAAAGAAATATTAGCAAGTGTTTTTCTTCCTTGGATAAAAGCTATTTCCTACTGATACATAAACAGAGGTGTGGAGAATTGGCATAGGCATGTTTTCTGGCTTAAAATATTTCCAAAGACTGCTCTCAATAGAACCCACCCATCCCTTGGAACTAGACAGCAAAAACCCTGTGCGTTCTTGCCCTGCACAGGCTTGCTCTGCAAAGGCCCACCCTGTGCATGTGTGACCCGCAGAGGCTTCCATTGCACATGCTTTACATACATGGACTTGCCCTATATATGCTTGACTTAACACTATACTAGACTTTTGACTGTGGATTCTGAGGGTCCAGCACAGTTCCTCATACTTACATGGCAAAGCACTTTACCTACTGAACCATCTCCCAAACCGTGGATGAAGGATTTTTTGGGGGGTGGGGGGTGGGGGGGCAGGGAGTTCAAAGAATCCACACAGGCTGTTTAGAACATTATCTGGAGTGCCACACAAAGCTTTGTTTGTGTGAAATCTTCCCTTACCTAAATCCCCACTTTCCACATGATACACCATTGAATGAAAACCAGGAGAGAAAGGCTAAATTGATGTTCATAATAATGAACAGAGAAGGAAAAAAGGCCACCAATCCTGGAGTTAGAGACACTTGCACGTGCTAAGAGTACACTATAGTGTTTCCAAGCTGGACTGTATGCTACAACAGTTGCTAGACAGTTGTGTATGTTTAAACAGTAAGTAATTCCAACAGTAAACTTTTATAGTTAGTTTTCTAGTAATCTCTCATATTCCATGTGTTCACATGACCACACATGCCTAATAGCTGCCATGTTGGACAATGTGCTACAATGCATGAAATTCCAGGCCATGAGTGACTTTCTTCACTCCTAAATTTAGTAGCTCACTTGTTTGTCTGGATGTATCCCAGCTTGCTCATCCATTTACCCATTGAGGGACATCTTAGTTGCTTGCAGTATGTGGTGATTTTAAATATGGCAGCTATAAACATCCACATGCTGGCTTTTATATGGCCGTGGGTTTTCTCATCAGTTGGGTATAAATACCTAGGAACAGATGTTAAGCCTGATTTAGCAAGGTGAGAAACTGTAGAACTTCCAAAGTGACTATCCATCCTGTGTGCACTGCAGGCATGAATGAGGCTTCTGGTGGCTCCGCATCCCTGCCAGCTGTTGCTGAGGTTGGAGTTTGGGAGCATAGCCTTCAGAACACAAGGTAGGTATGCAGAGATATCTCGTTTTTAAATCTGAACTTTCCTAATGACCAATGGTGTTCAACAAGTTTTCATGTGTTTACTGGTCATCTTCATGTCTTTCTTGGTAAGGTGTCTATTCAGATATTTGACGTGTGTGTGTGTGTGTGTGTGTGTGTGTGTGTGTGTATTGTACACATGTATGTGGAGGCCAAAGGCCAACTTCAGGTGTGTTCCTCAGGGGTGTTCCACCTTACCGTTTTTTTTTTCCTAAGATTTATTTTATTTTTTATTTATGTATATTGTGTTGGAGGTAGGTGTGTATGGTGAATACAGGTGTCCACAGACTCCAGATGAGGGCATTGGATCCCCTGGAGATAGAGTTACAGGCAGTTGTGGGACGCAATGTCAGTGCTGGGAACTAAATGGGTCTGTGTTCCTAACCACTGAGCCATCTCTCCAGCTCCACCACCATGTTCTATGGAACAGGGTCTCTCATTGGGACCTGGGGCTTATGGATTTGGTTAGGCTGGCTGGCCAACAAGCCCCAGGGATCCTCCTGTCTCAGCATTTCCAGCGCTGGGATTACAAACATATATATCATGTCCAGCTTTTACCTTGGTGCTGGGGTTTGAACTCAGGCCCTCATCCTGGTGAGCACTTTTCTGGCCAGCTATCTCCTCAGGCCCTGTCTGCCTTTTTCATTGTTTGTTTGTGTGTGTGTGTGTGTGTGTGTGTGTGTGTGTGTGTGTGTGTGTGTGTTACTGGAAATTGAACCTAGTTGAGTACTCTACCACAGAAGAGAATCTCCAATTCTCTTTATGCTTCTTAGTTTGAGACAGACTCACTAAGTTGTCCAGGCAGGACTTCAACTCAATAGCCCAGACAAGCCTTGAACTTGTAATCCTCTTGCCTCGGCTTCCAGAGTAGCTGGAATTACAAACCTGAGCCACTAGACCCAGAACTTTCTTCTGTTCTGCTGTTGAGTTTAAGAGTTCTTGGGTATTGCAGATGCAACTCCTTCATGAGATGTATGTTCTGCTGACACTGGTTTCCAAGGATGACTGGTCTCTCTCTTCATGTTAGCCTTCTACCTACTTTGCTTTTCATATTGTATCAGAAATCAACCACTAAATCCAAGATCATTGAAATTTTCTGCCATGTTGTCATCTAAAGGATTTAGTCTTATCTTCTACAGTGAGTTCTATCAAGTATTTCTGGGGTGTGTGTGTGTGTGTGTGTGTGTGTGTGTGTGTGTGTGTGTGTGTACATATATGTGGTGTTAAGGATCAAACCCAGGGCCTATACATGCTAGATAAGTGTTATACCACTGGTGTACAGCCCCTGGCTACTACATTATTGTTATCCTTATCAGGGAGAGGAGAGGAGAGAAAGAGAGAGAGAGGGAGAGAGAGAGAGAAAGAGAGAGAGAGAGAGAGAGAGAGAGAGAGAGAGAGAGAGAGAGAGATTCTATGCCTCTCACACCAATGGTTGAAAAGCAATATTTTCTTCACTGAAAACCTTTCTAACTTCTCCAGAGAACAACTGAGTATATTTGTGTCATTGTTCATTCCTCTGACCTCTGTACCCATTCTTTTACCAACACTGTACTGTCTTGATTTCTATGGATTACTGGTAAACCCAAGTCGAGCACTGCACTTCCTCCTGTGTGCTTTACTAACACTGCCACAACTATTGATCTTTTTCTTCCCGTATTAACTTCAGAATCAGTTCATCAATAGCTTCAAGGTTTTTTCTGTTTTTTTTTTTTTAAATATGAGAATTATGTTGAATCTGGGTGCCTGGAGAGATGGCTCAGCAGTTAAGAAATCCAATACAATTGTCTGTAGCCCCAGTTCTAGGGGACCCAATACCCTCTTCTGGCTTTTTGTGGGCACTGCATGCACATGGTACACACATAAACACACAGATACACCATATACATAAAGTAAAATAAAGGGTTTTTAAAAGAAGTGTGCTGAGTCTGTAGATCAAATTGGGAAGCATTACCCTGTAATTACATCGTCTCTAACATCCCAGGGCACAGCACATCTCTCCACTTATTTACATCTTCTCTTGTTAGTGCTTTAACACAGACCTTACTAATTCATTCCCGAGGATTTGTGTGTGTTTATGTGTAACAGTCAACAATCTACATTTTAATTCCAGATTCCTGTTGTGTGTTGTTTGACTTTGTACTTTGACTTTTTAAACCTGTCTCATTAGTTAGTTTTTGTTGATTTTCACCTTTTTATGTAAATAATATCATCTTTACATAGAAACAGTTTATTTTCTTTTTCTTCTTTCTTTCTTTTACTATTAAAATTTCTTTTTTTCTTTCTTTTCTTTTTTTTTGGGGGGGGGGTAGGATCTCACTTTGTATCCAGGCTGACCTTGGATTTCTTCCTGAATGTTGTTACAGGTGTCTACTATGCCCACTATGTCCAGTTTCTTTCTTTCTTTTTTGCAATTCATGCCCAGAACTTCTAGCATGATGCTGAATGGTAATGTTAAGAGAGCAGCTATGTGTTGTTCCTGATCTCTCTCTCTCAAACACACACACACACACACACACACACACACACACACACACACACACACACACACAGAGAGACAGAGAGAGAGAGACAGAGAGAGAGAGCACTCAGACTCTCACCATGAAAAAGATGGTAGTTCTTTTGCAGGTGTTCTAGATAAACCTGAAAAACTCCCGCAGTGAAACTCATTGGCTACTACAACTCAGAATTTGATTTTATCCAATGTTTATTTAGCATTAACTGATAGGGACATCTGTTCTTTCTTCTTGAGTGTATTGGTATAGTGGATTACACTTATTGATTTCTTGATAATTTCACCAACTTGGCATATTTTGAAGAAATCCAGTTGATGGGCATGTATATAATTTGTTTGGATAATATTATATTAAGGATATTTCAACTTTTATTTATGAGAAATATTTATCTGTAGTTTTCATTTTCATTTTCATTTCATTATATTTTTGGCTGAAGGGTAATACTCAACTCAATATCTCGGAAATGTTTCTTCTTTTGGTTTTTAGGAGACAGGCTAATTTAAGTATTTGATGGAATTCTGGAATTTGGTAGAATTCTGAAAGACGCCAATTTAAGTGTTTGATAGAATTCTCCATCAAGCCTGCTAGAGTCTCGCTTTCATTTTTAGAAGCTGTTGAACATCTGTCTGAGTTTTTAAGGCATTCCTGCGTCTATTCATGTACATCCTGGAGGTCTGTTTCTCTCTAAATTAGCAGATTCTCGGGGGCAGGGCTCTGTTCATGTTGCTGTTTTTATTGCCCTGCACTGAGCAAGGGAGGGAAAGTGACGGTGGGCTCCGTGGTTTGCGGCTCTCCTCCCTGGGGCCTGTCAGCTTCTTACGTTTTCTAGGAAAAATACTCCTGTTTTTCTTGCTCTCCTCGGTTACTCTGCTTGGCCTTTTATGGGAGTTTGCTCTAATTCTTCCTGTTTCTTTTCTCCTGCTAGCTTTCACTTTAAATCTACCGTAGTCCTTTAGTTTCTAATAGTGGAACTTTGGAATGAGAGCTCTTAACATGCTCATCTTATTTCAATTTCCTGTTTGCTCACTCTAGTCATCTGTGTCCTAGCCGAGTCTGCTTCTCTCCTTTCTCCTTTGCTTGCTTTGTGTTTGGGAAATGCCTTGTGAATTTTGGTGACATGGGCACCACTGCACTAGGTAGTTGAAGCAGAAGTTAATAGTCCTTAACATGAGGACTTTTGCTAACCTGGCAGGAATTAATCTGTGTTTTTTCTACAGATACAAGAGGCTTCAAAGTTGTCTCAGATCCTCGCTTAGGTCTCCCTTGACTCTGGGTTTATCCATTTCAGACAGTCTGTGTCTTGCAACTGTCTTTATTTCCAGAGCCCTCTTGGTGTGATGATCTGATGTGGGTATGAGGGAAGAGTTTACAAACTTTAGGAAATCTCAGTGCTCTTATGAGCCTGACTCCAGCGTGACGTTCATGAGTTTTCTCCCTTAGAGGCCGCTGGGTACATTGCACGATAATCTCTCTTCCGCTTCCAGAGACGCAGGGACAGTGTTCTTAGAGCCAAATGTGAGAAGAGTAGAGTGCTTCAATGGCAAATCCATGACAGCATGGCCTGCCAGATGTGGCCCCTCCATGTCCCTCTCTTCCACGTGAACCCCACTCTCATACTAGTGACATCCTGGCTCCCACAGTTCTTTGAACTTTCCACTGAAATGCCCCGGCTCCTGTTTGGGTTCCAATAGGTCCTGCTCCACTCAAACAAATCCCAGCTAAATCTCTCTGGCTAAGCATGACCCTCCAGATTTAGGACTGACAGTTAGCCTTGCAACTCTGGTATTCTGCTAGATCCAAGAAATGTCATCTCTCGTCTGTGTTACTAGTCATTTTCTATTTTATTTATAACAATGGCAGTGGTGGTTCCCAGATTCTTTATGAGTCTACATGAAAACCAAACTCCCATCAGTTTTATAGAACTAGAGTGAACTTCTCAGCAAGGAGGATGTACCCCCAAAGGAGGCCTGTCCAGGGGTCTCATCTCATCTATCTGAAAGCTGAGATGAAGACTATTTTATCAAGTCTTTGGGGCCCTGTCAGTGATGATCAGCTGAGGAAGGGATCGTGTTCCCTGTCCTTTCTGCTACGAAGGTGCTGACTGACACGATGCAGATGGTTGATGACCTGGGTCTCTGCCAAATGGCTTTTGTGGCTACTTTGTTCTCTTCCCTACAGATTAGACTAAGTGAATTGTTTCTGTGATGTTCTAAGGATCTTATGGTTTCCAGGGGTAGTTAGCCCCATGCAGCGTCTTGCCTTTCTTTCCAAATGGATTCTGGAGCAAGCTCACTCTGTCCTCTGTCAGTGAGGAGCAGGTAATAATGAAGCTCTTCTGGATCTTCCTTGTGCTCAGTAATGTTCCCATAGAGCAGGCATTCATCTTGGAGCATACTTCCCATTAGCTTGTCCTCCACATAGTCACAGATTACAAGGTCACTGCCACAGAAGGCAGGATCACACACGGTAGCCTCATCTGTAAAGGCAGTCTCAACGGAACATGTCGTGTGCAGCTCCATGTGAGTGTTGGCTTAGGAGGGGCATTTGTTACTTACAAAAAGCCTCAGGGATCACATCACAGGGCAGACATAAAACCCAGATTCCCTTGGCGCTGTATAAAATGGAAGGACAATCAGCTCCATCACTTACGCTGAACTCTAAGCTGTCTGGGAGGTTTATGATCACTCATTAGTTATTCTCCACAGCACACTTGTGAGAAAAAGGATTGGGTGCATTCCGAGGGAGGAGAGAAGTCCTTGAATTAAGCACCAAAGCTGTTCTGCCCCTTTTCATCCTATCCTGCAAGGATCCCCAGGGGGCATCGCTATCATCTGACAAGGAAGCACAGTTGAAAAGAAAAGGAGGGTTTTTTGTTGTTTTTTTTTTCTGTTTCAACTTGCATTGGCTAATAGGAATTTCCTCCACAGAAGTAAGCGTGGCCTGCTGGAATTGAGGATGCTCTGTGCAGGCCTCCAGGAGTTATACCTCTAGGCTGGAAAACTGATATTTCTTTCCAGGGCCACGTGGCTGCTGGATCGTTTACAGTTGTTCCCACTGCTATCATCTCTCTGGGTGGGTGCAATTAAAAACATCTCCTCAAGGTGGGGATGAGTCAAGAAGTGGAGGATTGTTATTAGGCAATGGGGGGAGGGGGCGGGGACATTGTAGCCTATCAGGATCCTCCATCTAAAGCTCTGCTTCTGCTGCGTTAGCAAACCACTCCACCCTTTCATTTTTACCTTTCTTAGTAAAACATCATCCAAATCTGTGAACAGGGAGCTTACACCGTATGGATGTCTGTGGGCGGCACAGAAACTGTTCGTCATGCTGAAGGCTGGACCCAGAAGTGGCCATGCCAGAGAGCCATACAGCCTCTTTCAAAATGAGGTCTGAGTAGACCCCGAAAATAATGGCTTCTTGGAAGAAGGCCGGGGCAGAACACGTTCTAGGAGCTCTGGATTGAATCAAGGGTGTATATGATGAACAGCATTTGGGATTTTTCAGACTAGAAGGCTGTCCATCCCAGTTTGCAGTGAGGACAGATTCAAAAGCAAATCAACTCCTGTTGCTTGTGGGTTTTGAAATTTTGTCTTCAGCCAGTCCACACGTGTCCCCTAAATAAGATACACAGCCCCCAAGGAGGCATGGCCTCGGCCTTCAGGCAGACACTACAGTTATTTATTCACAACACCAAGTCTCTCCCTGGGTTTTCTGTGCACTACTTATAATGAGGTATGTCAACAGAGAACACATTTCTTGGACCAAAGGGAATAAGAGTTTATTTATTCTGAGCCCAACATGCATGACCACAGCCCTGGACATGGACTCCTATGACCCTGAAGGACATGGTCCAATATGGATGAAGTTGCAGGAAGTTTTATAGTCACAGACAAAAGTCAAAAGTCAGAGCGTTTACTCAATACCATGAGGACATCAGGTAAGTGGGTCCCTAGAGTCTGGAAGTCTCATCTGTAGGTTTCAGATACTCTAACATTCTTAGCTTCAGGGCTGGTAAAGATAATGGTCCTAGGAAGCATCACAAGGCATTGCAAAATCTCACCTAATACTCACAAGGATATTAGGGCAGACACAGAGGCTGGTAGCAAATGACTATAGTAAGAGGACTAAGAATAGCCCAACGTAATATTGGCTGCCTATCTGCCACTTTCTCTCCACAAACGAAAACTTCTCATCAGTCAGTCTGCAGGGTCTTCAGCACAGACGTGACTTCCTCAGAAATCGTCACACATGGCAAGTGACTTGTTGCTTCTACACCTCAGTTTTGTTGTCTTTTAAATGGAGCAGTGACAGTACTATGGGAATAAGGTAATGAAGCCACGTATTTCCTGGTGCATCCTGCTCAGTCAACAGTTGATGCTTTTGTGGCTTTTATGCAGCTTCAGCTATTTTTGTAGTGTCCTGTGGGTCGGCTGTGACAACATCTAGTGCTTGTGTTAGCATGGATGTGTCTAGTTAGTGAAGGTGCTGAATAATGGCAGGAAGTAGGCACTTGGGTCACCTCCCCCCTCTTTTTGTAGGAACCTCTATTATATCATACCTCCCCTTTCTAGAAAAGAACTACTCTAGTGAGTTACTGAAACTATATTATAAATTATTCCAAGTAAAATTCTTCCAGGCATGATTCTGTGTGGAAAGAGTTGATGTTAAGGGTCCTTACACTGCCCTCTACTCCCCCATCCATTACACACGGCAAGGTCAGAGCCATGGTCATCATAGGGAAAGGAGGAAGTGTCCTCAGAGCCCCCCAGTACACCAGGCCAGGCACACACTGTAGGATGAATCCTGCATGGTGCAGCATTACTAAATGTTGTTTATTTCTAGGACACAAGTTCGAAGGGAAATTTTGTTGAACTTCCACACTCTGATTAATTTCTGTATTCTTGAAGTCAGTTTACATCAAACCACATTCTTAGTAAATATGTTCCATATCAACATTATGCCCAATAAAAAATACTCTCAATTAAGAAAAATTTGACTAAAGATAATATTAAGCATGAGCACAGCTTTGGAATTTAGCTCCTCTGTGAATATTAATCTGTTCTTGCCTCTGTGTATCTCCCTGACCTTGTATAAAGATTTCAGCATCAGGGGTCAAAAGGAACTTTATCAGCTTACTTTTAGAAAGCAAACACTACAGAAACATGACTATCTCGTGACTGAATTAATTGAGATAATGAAACAATTAGTGACCCTGATGATGGAGGTACTTTTTTGAGACTTTGAAACTATTGTTTTGATGATTGGAAAAGACAAAAGTGCTTCAGAAGCTGTTCTGGATTGGCCAGACATTCCTTACCCAATTTGGTTCACAGCTGACTGACTTTGCATGCCCATGAATAAATACTGCTCCAAATTGAGGTCCATTTCTTTTGGGGATCTGACATATATAAAATATCACAAAGCCGTTTGCTCCAATAAGCCCATGACTCTCTAGACAAGGTCTGTAGCGGTTGCTCAAGGCTATTTCTAGATGCTGCCATTGTGAAAACATAGGAATTTTAAATTAAAGCCAAGTTTGCTGAATTCTCTACACATGTTGTTTGGAATACTGACATGATCTGCTTTAAACTACAAGTTAGTTTATTCAAGTCATTTACTCCTCCATGTGACTGAGATCTTTCCATGGAGTTGTACCAATGCATTCCCCTTTGGGATATCGGGCCCCTTATCCCAGGTTCCCTTCTTACCTCCCAGTGGTCAGTGTCGTAGAGTCTGATCTTTGCTGATCAGGAAATTCCCTCTTCCCACACACTGACTGGAACAGGACAGATGACAAACCCACATGTGTCCTGAACAGACTACACAGGAAATGATGCAATCAAGGATGGATGGCAAAGGACCAGTACAGGGTTCATTCATCTTCTGGTCCATTCCCTACTCTCTTCACTCAGTTATCCCAGAAGGTAAGGTGCTCCAGAACCCACAGTGTCTGTGTCTGGATGCATGATTGAGGCAAAGATCTATTTTTTTAAATTTCAGATTTATTCATTAATTTTTGTATGTATATGTGTACACATGAGTGCCACAGTGTGCATGTAAAGGTCAGAGGAAAACTTATAAGCATTAGTTTTCTCCTACCATATGGCAAAATCTAGTGACCGAAGTTGAAAATTCTGTAACAATAAATTCTGTATTATGTTAAAAAATTATTCAAAATAAGTGTATCAAGTTGCCTTCAGGCTAAATGTATAAGGTACATATGAAACAAATGAATTCTGTCTTTAGACTTTGGTCTCATACAGAGACATCTCATTACATATATGTAAATGTGGCAAAATCTGAAAAGAAAATCTGAATTCCAAAATACTTCTGGTCCCAAGCATTTGGGTAAGAGACATGAGGCCTGCGCCACTTTGGTTGATATCACAAGTGGGAAACTATGGCCAGCATGTGGGAAAGTCTACATGGCTGTCTGCTCCATTCCCATCTGTCATGGAGAAACATGTGCCATGGTGGTTCTGCAGACTTTCTGAGAAGCTCCTTCAGTCCTTTACTGCACCCCAGACAGCCCTGCAGATTTGCCCCAGTGTGCTGTCTTTAAGACTGTGTTTTGCTTTATCTCACGATGTGAAAAGGATTAGGAAGGATTTCCGTTGGACTGTGCCTCTCCATGTTTCTCAAGCATCAGAAGGACTTTGGCAGGTTTGATAAAACAGAGCTCTGCCCCTCCCACTCAGAGTTTCAGATGCAGAAACTCTGGGGTCTGGGAATTTGCATTTCCCATAAGCATCCAAGTGATAGGGCTGCTGGTGGTGGTCCAGACCACACAGTCTGAGAACCATTGCTGCGGGTGCTTTGGAAACAGATAAAAATAATAGGAGAAGATGGGTAGAGAGGAGGGCAAAGTGTCTCGGGCCCATCTTACTTTGTCTTTGTATCTAGATACCCAATGAGGAAACATTGTTTTTGTAGCCCAGACTGTCCTTGAACTTATTAAGGAGACAAGAATAGCCTTGATCTCCTGCTCCTCCTGCCTCTACTTCCCAAGGGCTGGAATTATATGCATGCATCACCCTACCTGGTTTATACCATGCTCAGGATCAATCCCAGGGTTTCATCCAGGCTAGACAAATAAGCTACTAACTGAACTACATCCTCCACCCTCAAGGAAATTCTTACATGACTTCTTTAAACCACTAGTATTGAGAGTTTGTGTGCTTTGTGACCCCTTTGGTTGCCAAATTCCTTTGGTCAATTTTCCCCTCTGTCACATTTTGTAAATCTATTTTCCATCTATATAGAAACAACATAGGGGTCATCCTTACTCAGTTCTAGTCATCATTTTTCCAAAATTGAGTCCATTTCAATTTAAACCTTCCAAACGTCTCAGGTGGTCCAGGTTGCCCAGTACTATGAGAGCCTGAGAACATGGGCTCTTCAGTGCTAAAACAGGAAAATCCTAGGCAAGTCTCAAATCAGTTGATCACTCCTAAGCTTAATGAGCATGTGCTTTTGGTTAAGTATGTGCTGTATGCATGAGCACACCTTTGTGTGGTGTGAGTGTGTGTGTGTGTGTGTGTGTGTGTGTGCGCGCGCGCGCGCGCGCACACATCTTCTGTCTCTTTCTACCTTATGTTCTGAGACAGGATCTCTCGTTGGATCTGGAGTTCACTTATTCAGCTAGACGGAGCCCTTGGGATCCTCTTTCTTTACCCCCAAGTCCTGGGATTACAGATTCGCATGGCCATGTCTGGTTTTTGCATAGGTGGTCGTGATCTGAATTCAGGTCCTTGCGCTTGTGTGGCAGACACTCTACTCACGAAGTCATCTCCCCAGCTCCATGAGCATTTATTTTTATCAGCTACAAAATTTAAAGTATGTCATATCAGTAATATACATCTTTTCATTCTCAAGATTCAGAGCTGAGTGTGATGGCCTATGCCTGTAATCCCAGGAAATGTGAGAACAGGGCAGGAGGATTGTCACAAGTCTGGGGCCAAAAGGAGATACATCGTGTCTTCTAGGCTAGCCTGAGCTACAGAGTGAGATCTGATCTCAAGAAACAAACAAACAAAAACATTCGACTGAGTAAGTAAATATAATCTTATTTCTTAACTTTATGCTTTCTTCATAGTAGAAAATAAAATCTGCTGTCCTTAACAGACCACAGAAACCTCTAGAGAAGGAAAAGGATTTTTGTGCTACAGATCTGATATCTGGGATAAAGAAGATCTTTGACTTTAATAGGCTTTTGAAAAGACACATTTGAAACACTAAATTAACCCTGACCTATAGCCAAAATTGGCTGTTGAAACTCACATGTTTGGGAGTAAACAAACCCATTTATTTCTGAAGGCCTTCCATCTCCTCTCTCTTCGGGGCCATTAATTCCATGAGCTTTCAAACCGATTTGCCAGCAGCTGCAAAAGTGTAACAAATTAATTATAGATGTATGTTAAATTGCTTACATTACCATCCCTGGTATAGGGATAGGCTCTTGTGAGTGGAATGACTGATCAAAGAGTCTTTCTATCCATCCCCCTGGCAAGACAGAGCCATTTTTGTTCGCCTGTCGTGCTGTTCATAGGTAAGGGATAAAACCAAGCCCCGATTTGCAGAACTGCCTGCAGGCTCCTGAGGAAGGAGTGTGGGATGGAGGAGGCATCCAAGTATAAATGCAGATGCCCCCTTTTGCGACTGTCTTAGTCTGGAATGCCCCCCCCCCCACAAGGCCTGTGTGTTAGAGGCTTGGGCCCTAGTGTGATGCTATTAGAGGGCGGTGAACCCTTTATGACACGAGGCATGTAGAAGGTTGTCTGTCACTCAGGGTATGCCTTTGGAAGGACATCTCCGCTCTCACCAGGATGGACTGTTCTCCAGCCCAAGGACTAAGGGCAGTGGTTGTGCTCTGCCATATACTTAGATCCCCAAGTCAGTGAGCCGCAGTGAACTTCCTCTCTATAAGATGACAACCTTGGGTATTTGTTAAGGGATGGAAAGCTTATCAATACATCTGCATTCCCTTGAGTTTTACAAACCCAGAGCTTCAGACATCACAGAATCACCAATACCATCTCCAGCATCCGTCAGCCCTTCCGACCTCAGTCCTCACCATTCCTGAGGTCTGAGCGGATCTGGGGAGGCCTTGCAGTTCCCCATGTGTAGTTGTTCAAACCTCCCGGTTTTTCTGCTCTATTTCCTGGTTGCTGATACTCTTTGGTCTTCGGTCTGGGCCTCTGGGATGTGCTTTGCTTCCTGTTCATATTAGCTCTTTGTAGTTAAGCTAAGGTTGAATTTGTAAGTAATATACGGAGGCTTACCTTAGCCCCTGAATGTAGGACCTCCTGCACCTCCACAGAGTTGAGCCTCTACTAAGAGGCTGAATATACAAGTGAGCAATGGCCAAAACGTATGTCAAAACAGAACTTGGATCTGCAATCTACAGTAAGCAGTCCATGCAGCCAGACCACAATTTCTGCGACAAATGGCTCAAAATAGCTGGTACTTTATCGGTAAATAGCAGTGACATCTTCTATTGCCAGAACTGAATACCACAGGCCAGGTAAACAAGGAATCAACTCATGTTCAACAGTTCTAAAGGCTGTGGAGACCAAGAACATGGTCCTGGCATCTGTGGGGGCCTTCCCAGCTACTTCCTAACATGGCAGAGGGCATCGTATGATGGAACAAAGTGGATGTGTTAGCTCAGATCCCCCTTTTCTTATGAAGCCACCATAATGGAAGTCCCACTGCTAAGGTCACATTTGATCATAATTACCTCCCAAAGTCTTTATTTCGGAAGCATATGACTTTAGGGATTGTGTTTGAACATGGATTTTAAAGGAGACAAGATCTAGACCATAGTATGCAGTTTTCTTTTTTGTATACCCTCCTCACCTCCACCCCCACACCACCACCATCTCCCATCTCCATTTCCATCTGTGGACCATATAGAGAAAGCCGAAGTAGTCAGCTGCAATGCCTCCTTCTAGTCAGTGCTCCCTCAGATCCTAGTACTAACATTCTCCAATAGAGATACAGCTGGACCCTCCCCTTTATTCTGCACAGTTTCCACATTCCCCAGTGATGATGGCTAGCTTCCATATGTAGCACTCAATGACCTATTTTTTCTCATTTGGGTTATCTTTGCTCACATGTTTCTCTTTCTTTAAAAGACAGAGTTCCTAAGCAAAGAATGGGCCAGAAAGGAGCCTTAGGGTTATTTATAAGAACAGCTGGAACACAACAGGTTCCTGAATGTCCCGTGGAAGGCTTGGAAAGAAATATATGAGTACCTGTGCTCCACCCACCATGCACACAGATGCTTAGCTCTATGGAAGCCTAGAAGGGAGAGCCTTCATAGCTAAATAAATAACAAAAAAACTGCATTGGATAACTTAGAAAAACAGCAAAGTCTCAGGTAAATAGAAAATGGAATGCATGCTATTTTACTCGATCTGTTCATTAACAAGAGGGCCATTGAAATGTAAACCAGTTAAAAGAACAAAAAAAAAAAAAAAAGAAAGGACAGATGTTTATTGGCAATGTTAGGGTACAATTTCTGGGTTGGCTACAAAATGGGGAAATGTCCAGGAGAGCCATGGTTGTCACCCTCCCCTCCCGGCACATTGTTCCACTGAGCAGAAATGATTTGCGTCTCTCTAGGACGAAATCTGTGATAACTTCTGCCCCTGCAGCACTGTCAAATAGCCTAATGAATGAGAGATCAAGTACAGGCTGTCCTGAAAGAACCATCCGGCCATCCTTCTGCCTCTTTCTGAGTTTCAGATGCATGCTATGGCCAAAATACTCGTCCAGATGGGAAAAGCAAGGTTCAGAGTGGTTCTGCAGCTGCCTCGGAGTCATGTGGTTGCTTAACACTGACACAGGAGCGAGAACTAGGCCCACTGAGAAAGCATCGCTTCTTCGTCGGAGCACGTCTTGTCTTCCCACACACCCAGAAGTCCCCTGCAGACAGCTACTACCCACAGCCATCCATTCTAGATGCCCCCATAAGCAAGGCTTCTTGCTTATGGATATTGGAGGTTTCCTTATAGGGATGACAGGGTATGTTTGAAGGTTATTGTCCTTGGAATAGTACCCAAACAATGACAGAGAGGCCTGGGTGGACACATAGGACTTGGACCTGGGCTTCCTTAACCTGAAGTAGTATGTTTCTGAAGTTGGCTTCACAGAGCCTCTCAGATGGCCTCCACCCAAAACGACCTCCAGTTGCCCTCAGGAATAGCCTGATGGTCAACACCTGCTTGTTTCTTCCTTGCTCACTCCATCCCTTCATCTTTCCTAATTTACAAGGAGGTCACTTGCACCCACATCCTTGAGGGTGGGCTGGCCTTAGGAGGACCCAAGCTAAGTCAGATGTTTAGAAATGACTCAACCTCCACTGTGATGGGTAAAAACATCCCTTATCTGTGATGGCTTGGATGAGACACATGTGGTCAGGTGGGAAATGGACAGATGGTGAAGAAAATGCAGCTTCTTAGGAAAAATTCTTTTTAATAAACCTTTTGTCATGAAATTATATAGTCTTTCTTATTAGGATTTGAGAGCTAGGATGTGTAACAAGTCTGCCTTTGTGTGTGTGTCCAAATCCTTTAATCCTGTGTAAATATTCAGAATATTCATAATTCCAGATAGGAGAAGTTTAATTAACCTTTGGTAAGTGCAAATTTCACTCAGAGTTTAAAAACAAATACTTTAAAACTTAAGCTATGAAAGATAGTAGAAATCAAAATTTCAAAGGCGATATAAAGATCACAGGGTTTCAGAAGCAGACAGGAGTAATCTTAGAGTCATAAGGAAGTTGAAAGCAGAGGTGGAAAAAGCAGCTACGGAAATGAAACAATTATGTGTTCAGAAAGTAAGCCTGTGTGGAATATCTTGGCAGATGTAAGCTTTAGTGGAGAAGTACAAGGCAAGATCTAACGAGCTCCCAAATGTGTCTTGGGAGAGTTATCCTTGTATAATAAATAGAGTTCATTTCTACGTAGGTGCTTCACACACGGTTCCCACGTCCTTCTCACAACAGCTGGTACTGTTCAATAATCAAATGCAGAAACAAATTAGGAAATACCTGCTCATGAATGAGCTTGTGTGGGTGGGGTGGGAGGGCTGTCTTTCTGTCTGTCTGTCCTCATAACAGAACACGCTCATCTTACAAGGAATCACTTGCAAGGGGCTAGAGAGATGAATCAGTAGTTAAGAGCATTTGCTAAGTTTTCAGGGGACCAGGGTTCAGTTCCCAGAAACCATATGGAGCAACTCAACCTCTAACTCCAGTTCCAAAGGAACTTTTGCCCTCTTCTGGGTTCTGATTGTACTTACTGCATGCATGGTACACATACAGACAAGTGTATACACATACATACACACATAAATTTTAAAAATAATATGAATCATTTAAGAAAGAAAATAAAAAATGGTGATACTCTTTAAAAACAAATGAATACTTTAGGAAATATATCCTGATTTTATTATACGTTTTTAAATATCTATTTAAAACTAAGTGTATACATACAGATAGACACACACACAGAATTTGGATCAAAATGTATTGACTAATATCTTGGGTCATTCACTTATTTTACTATAAGTTTCTTTCCATGTCATTAAGTATTTATTAAAACTAACGTATATAGGATTTCTTAGTATCTCATTGTATTTGTATCCGATGATTTATGTAACTTCCCTATCACTAGATATCACTTTTTTATACTTACAAATATTTGTCATTATAAATAATGCTACAGTGATTATTTTTATCTCTTAATTGGCTTCTTGTGTGAATTATGGTAAGTGGAGTTTTCTGAAACACTGTTGCAAACATTTCAAAAGTCTTGACACTCTGTGCTAAATTGTTCACTTGCAGATAAAAGGCTGGGCATGGGTATAATCCTCCCACTTAGGAGGTGGAGGCAGGAGGAATAGAAGTTCAAGGCTATCCTCAGTTACACAACAAGTTCCAGCCAGCCTGGGTAACATTATATCCCATCTACATATACACTGTGTATGTATGTATGACTTACATTTTTTGTAAGTTACCACTTAATTGCATTTTTTTAGACAGGCTTCTCTCTATGCAGCCCTGGTTATCCTGGAAATCACTATGTAGACTAACCTCTATCTCTGCTGCCTCTGCCTCTGCCTCTGCCATTTCCTGAGTGCTGAGATGAAAGGCATGTGCCAGCACACTGACTTTGACTGTATTCTTAACTTATTATATTAATATTTAACATTCATTGATATGATGCAAAAAGAACGTTGATTTTAAATCTAGAAATACTGAGTGTCATTTTTTGTACCATTTGTCTATTTTACTATATAATTTTTAAGAGTTCTATGGTCTTTTAGAACTTACTCTTTGTTTAGTGTGTATTTATTGAGCATCTGTTTTATGCTAATCTTCATGCTAGGCACAGAAGACACAATATTAGAGTTAATGAGGTAGCTTATCAGGGAAGGCCCCTACTCTCAAACCTCAGGACCTAAGTTCTATCATCAGGACACATCTACTGTAAGGAGAGAGCCAACTTCTGCAAGTTGTCCTTTGATCTCCACATTCACACCTTCACAATTGCAACATGGGCTCCATCTTGTGATTTCTCCTGGTGAATCACAGAAGCACAGTGTGATGTTGGTGACCTGGCTATAGAGCTATAGACACTTAACTCAATCCCAACTGCTGTTGTAGGAATGTGCAAGAGCAGTAGGAACTCCTCACAGTAGGAAAATTCACCTGAGTTCAAAGACTGTTTGAGCCCTCCCTGGCCCTCACAAAGCAAGACCTGAAAAAATATAAAGCTGGGGGATAATTTAAGGGAAAAAAAACCCAAGCACTCAGCTATGGCTAACATTCAATCAAAGAAATAAAAAATTAAAAATCACCAAACTTATACAAGAGCAAGCAAGTACAACCCATGAGAGAAAAACACTCAAAGCTCATTAAGAAATTATTAAAATGATAAGATGACTGGGAAAGGACCTTGAAGCCACCATTAAACTATTTTATATATTCAAGAATCTAGAGGGGAAAAAAATCAAACAGTTGTGACCAGGAAAACAGAAAGGGCTCGAAGCAAACTTCTAGGGATGAAAACTCAACATCTGGATGAAAAACACACTATTTGGGAGACACTTGCAGATTAGACACAGCAGAAGGGAAGACTGGTGAACGAGGGCGTGGGATAGAGAAACCATCCGTATATATCAGAACACAGGAACAGTTGTAAAGAGTGGAAAGGGGGGTCAGTGAACTCAAGGAGGCTTTAAACAGCCAAATAAAGGGTGTAACTGTTTCCCAAAAGAAGAGGATAGATTAGATGACAATAATAATGACAAAATTAATAAAAGTTACCAAATACCACAAAAGAGAGAGCTGTACAGGGGATGAGTACTCCTGGGAGAAATTTGGGGCAATAGAAAACAAAGGCTAAACAGACGCCATGTGAGATTTCTTTCCTATTCCTCATTCTACTAGAATATCCTAGAATATAGGTGATCCTTGACTTATAATAGAATTATATCTCTATAAGCTCAATGTAAGTTAAAAATGCATCAAAACCCCTAAAGTCATCAATCCTCCAACCCAAGCAATGTATTGTATCCTTGCTCACCATTATGACCTCATGGCTGGCAGGGAGTTGTGGTCCTTTGTGTCAACCTGGCATCATGAAAGTACCATCCTGTGTGTTTATAGCCCAGAGAACACCTCGAAGTGCAGTATGTGAAGTACAGCTTCTTATAAATGCATGTGCCTTTCACACCATGGTATAGCTGAAAATCCTCCAGTGGGTCATAGTAAATTAAGGATCACCTACATTCAGCGCAGGTTTTCATGCCAGCTCCTGGTTGGGTGAATGCCTGATTGTACAGCAGTGGACAGCAGGACCTGTGTCTGTTTCCCATCTGGCCCTAAGATCCACCCCTTCTGCCTCCCTCTTAGTAAAGCATCAGAGCATTGCCCTCATGTTTTAGCTTTGACCAGACCCCAGCTAAAACAGAGCAGGGCAGGAAGCAAACCTATTGGGTTTTGATGGGAGGAAGTTGAAGCAATTTTCTTGATTGCTTCTATTTTTTTTTCTATCAAGGAGATGATGAGATGGGGAAATTGGAGGCTTGATGAAAAGAGAGCATTTGACCCAAGTCCTGTGGAAACTAAGCTTGAATGGACAAAAACTAAGATGGAAAATAGGATTGTTGGAGGAAATGTACAAGCTGTTTAAGATCGGTGAGCACGAAAGTCTGTTGGCCCCAATTTGCACAGATGTGTGCTGCATAGCTCTGAAATCCGAGCACAGGCAGGATGCACTGTGGGATGGGTTCACATGCATGAAATTTATGTTAGTCAGGTGTAAGACAGGCAAAGGGCATTGAACATACATGCAACATGGTGATTGACGAGGTGAATGCTAAGATGCACAGTGAAATGTGAGTAAGATTAAGACAGAAGGAGCAGGGAGGGGAACTGGAGGGACTGCGCCCCCACAGGACAATGAACTGAATTGCCGGAAGTATAAAGAGAACTGGAAGAAAAGGGAGGTTGACTATCTCAAGACAATAGATGAAAAGCCATGGAGGAATGTATCTGGCATCTTTCTCTATCCTATGCATGCCCACATAGGGCGCATATTCCTGGTATTCTCACATGCATGCTTCACGTTCACATATAATACATAAACACCACACACACACACACCACACACACACACACACCACATACATACACCACAGACATACACCACACACACACACACACACACACACACACCACATACATACATACACAACAGACATACACACCACACACACACACACACACACCACATACCATATACGCATACCACAGACATGCACACACACCACGCACATACACACACACACACACACATACACACACACACACACACACACACACATATACACACACACACACACACACACACCTTCATATGTTCAATATGAAAACAATTTTTTTTAAAATTGTCTCAGATTCTAATTGGTTAACTCTGCTGATGAGAATCCTCGGATTTGGAAGGCCAACTACACACTGAACCCTGCATTTATCTTTTATTTTTGCCTGGTTAGAATTTTATCTAAGATGATTCTGGGCTTCAGTGTTGTCTTTTTTTCCCCCCAGCCTTAGAAAAGAAGTTACTTTTTAGTATCTTCCTCCATATCTTTGTAAATGCCAAGCGAAACAAGATATATAAGCAAAGGTGGTGTCACTTGTTTGGGGGTAAGCTAGCCAGATGGCCTGTGTTTTTCTGTTACAGGTGTCTCTTAGCAGGAGTCAGGAATCATGTCCCCCTCACTGTTTTTTAAAGCAATCCTGTAAAGCATTCTAGTTTACCATACGGTTTCAGTTACACTGCAAGGCCCATTGTTTGCTGTTCTCGGCTGTTGTTCTTTTCCCCAAGTAGAGGGAAACTGTGTTGAGTGTCAAAATGGAGCTGCTTCTCTGAGGCAGGGAGTCAGTTCAACAGAAAATGAGCATCTAGCCTGGCACATTTCACTGCAATGCTCCAGACCCAGAGATTTGCTTGAAAATAAGCCAAGTTCATTTAAAATTCTTACTGCCCAGAAATGAGCAGTTCTGGGTTACATGCATATTAATCAAGAGGGACAGTCGAGGATCCAGATGTGCAGGTAACTTTCCTATGCAAATGTGCATGCAAAATTAGGTATGTACTTAATTTCTCACTGAATGTCATTGAATCAGGTACTTTCCCAAAAACCTCAGCTGAGGACTTTCACTTCCTTGGGTACATAATGGGGAGAAACAAACAAAATAACAAAATAGCAAGCAGCTTAGCTTCCAATAATACAACAACCACTAGTTTCTTTGAAAGACTCTATGAGCTGTAATTCTTTGACAGTGTCATATAGGATAATAAAAATGATCATGATGTTCCAAATATAAGCTAAGGAAGAACTGATCAAATGAGATTTGTAAGCTGTGGTAGTTTCCTTCTCTGTTTCTGTGATAAAACAATGACAAAACCAGCCCAGGGTAAGAAAGGGTTTATTTAAAATGACAGTCTATCATTGAAGGATGTTAGCCCAGAAACTTAAGGCAGGAAGGTGGAGGCAGGAATTGAAGTGGAAACCATGGAGGGATGTTGCTTACTGGCTTGCTCTTTCTAGCTTGCTCGGCTTTTGTTCTTGTACAACCGAGGCCCATCTGCCCAGGAGTGGCATCACCCACATCAATCCATAATCAAGAAAACGCCCCAGAGACACACCCACAGACCAATCTCATGGATAGAGTTCTTCGACTGAGACCGCCTCTTCCCAGATATTTCTAGATTTGCATTGAGTTGACAGACACCAACCAGCATCTAAGCCGTAAGAGAGGATGAACTAGAGGAGAAAGTGGCAGCAGGTGGTTCTTGCTGCAGTGGTTGTAGACACTTAACTGAGACACAAATGGACCAACTGCGTGCAGACAGTGTCAGGACACTGATTCGTGGCACACACCCACACGCGTGTCATATCCAAACGTGGAAGACAGGATAACTAACCTGGGAGATGTTCACCGATGGATTCTCAACCAATTCTTCAGTTGTTTGGGACATTCTGTACACGTGTGTGTGTGTGTGTGTGTGTGTGTGTGTGTGTGTGTGTGTGTGTTAACCAATAAAATTGTTGATTTTTTTCCTCAGAAAGATAAAAAATGATTAACTCATGGGGACAAGCCAGAGTCTTGTCAATGAAGGTGTATATCCCACTGTTTTATTTTCTTGAGAAATGCTAGCTAGCATTTGGGCTTTGAGGTGGTGAAGCATCTAAACATGAGAGCTCTGAAAACATTGCTGAAATTCTGCATGCCAAATCAAAGAACCAAAACCCTGCTGTTAGTTTAGAAACACTCTTTTTTCCCATTTCTCATCCAGATGTTCATAGATGTGCTCAAAAAAAGTACATAATTCTACAACATTTGGGGAAATGGGTATTGGCGGGGGGAATTGATGGTTGTCAGGGCCTGGGAAAGAGAAAACAGGGAAATTCTGAGAGCTGAGATAGAGTGTGGTACTTACCTTTTGGGAACGGTGAAGAAAGTAATACATATGAAGGCACATCCTCAAAAATTCAGAAGAGGATGTAAAAGTTGAAGTAAAACGGGATCTCACTCTCAGCAGGCTAAGCAAGTTCCTCATATTAAAAATTCACTTGTCCCTATATAATCAAGTTCAAATCCTACACTGACCCCCTCAAAGTACCATTCATTACAGCGACATGGTAGTTCTAAAAGAGCATTTATGTAGCAATTGCCTTCACACTTTCATGCGCCAATGATCCACTTATGACTCATTGAACTCCTTTTATAAACTGTGATTTTAATGTAGTATAATTGCGACAAATACAGATGAGAAGTTAACAAGTGTAAATGGTAACGAGTAAATGATCTGAAACACATTAATGATGCAATCTGCACTCTGTTAAGAAACACTTGGCTGGGATGAGCAGATACCCTGTGCAGACCCCAAAGCACATGTGCAGTGAGACAAGACTGCTTGCAGCATCGGCAGCTTATGTTTGAAAATCACCTCTAGTATTTAGAACAGGGTGTCCTTCTTATCCCTTTATTATCTGTGCTATTTATACTTCTGACTGTAGACTGTTTCCTGCTCTCTTTTTCAGTGGCACTTTGAGTTTGAAATGTTCCTATAAGTTCACGTGCATGAACATTTTGTCCCCATCTGGAGGCACTGTTTCGGAAGGTAGTAAGGAGTGAATCATTGACAGAGGAAGTGGCTCACTAGGAGAGGGTCTTGAGGTTCTCTAGTCCAACCCCACTTCCTATCCACCCTCTGCTCCTGACTGTGGTTGCAATATGACCAGCCACCACTGTCTCCATGCCTTCCCTGCCATGGTGAAACTGTAGCATGAATTGTTAGAAGATCTTATTAATAAAAACAAACCTGAGCCAAGTATTGGGGTGAACACTGGAAGATCAGAGAAGCAGAACAAGCCACAGCCACCTCACCTTGCCAGTTCCCCAGCTGATCCTGTTTCCTCAGACTGGATGCCTCTCAGCTGAACTGTGCTCAAAAGCCTAAAAGCTTAACCAGCCTAGTTCCTGGTTTTCACGCCTTATATACCTTTCTGCTTTCTGCCCTTATTTCCTGGGATTAAAGGCTCAACTCTTGGGATTAAAGGCGTGAGTCACCATGCCTGGCTGTTTCCAGTGTGGCTTTAAACTCACAGAGATCTGGATGGATCTCTGCCTCCCAAGTGATAGGATTAAAGGCATGTGTGCCACCATTTTCTGGCCTCTATATCTAATGGCTGTTCTGTTCTCTGACCCCAGATAAGTTTATTAGGGTACACAATATTTTGGGGAACACAATACCACCACAATGTATTCCCTCAAACTATAAGCCAAAAGTAAATCCACCATTCTTTCTCTAAGTTGCTTCTTGTTGGGTGTTTGATATAACAATTTTAAGAAGGTAACCAGTATGCCTGTAAATCACACTTGGAGAAATTTTATCCCAGGGATTTACATTCTTTTGTCTTTGCATATAAGAACATTAGATCCAGTCAACCAGCCAACATCTCCAGGTCCCACACTTAAGGCGTCCAGCAGCATCACCTCCTCATTGCCATGGTCATGGTACTTCCCACACTAGCAGCCCCTGGATGATAATAGGAAGTCTACCTGAGTCACTGGCTCTCACACAGCAGTGAGCACCAGCATTATGCAGAAGGATGGGGGAGAGCAGATTTCTGGGACTCCACCCCATAGTTTCAGCTCTGATTTTTCTAAGACTTATTGGACTAGAAATTTACATTTCTGTCAAGTTTTCAGACATCCTGGTGCCTTGAGAAGGACTATCTCCCGTGACAGTTCTCCATAGTCACCCTACCTCACTGTTAGCATAAACACACATCATGTAGCAGATCTTAGTAACAGAGAGGATCCCCATGTCTAATGAATTCCTGCTCACTAACTGGGCTGCTGGTCCTTGCATCTGGCTTTGGGGGAACTTCAAAAGCATACTGTTCATACTATTAAGCACCTTAAAAACTAAAAACAAGCAGTTCGGGGAAGAAATCATAGAATTCCTCAAATAAGCAAGTACCATTTCCAGAGGCTGTGATTTGACACATGTGAAGCATCTTTGGCAGTTTTAGGAAGCAGAACATGCCATTTGGTTCCAGTTCTCTGGTTCTTACAACCATTACTTCGAAAAATCCCTGAGGGTCTCTAGTGTGGTGTCTATCTCATGCATTCTTTCTTTTGTGTGTGATGGCAATTTTAGGTCTCTCCAGGGACTTGTGTGAAAGAAGAATTATAGGGCCACAGGCTTGTCTAACCTGCAGCCCAGGGACTGCACGCTGCTAAGGAGGGCTATGAACGCAGCCCAGTACCAAGTTGTAAACTTACTTTAAACATTGTGATTTTTTTTCCTTTTTGTAACTCAATTGCAGGGTCCTGGGATGCAAAGTTTACAGATGACAGTGTTGTATTGCAATGTCAGTGTTTTGGGTGTGCCTGGTAGGAGATGCCAAGGTGTTTGCATTTTCATGACTGAAATTCTTAGGGGAAAACACTAGCTCCAGCAGGCCTAATGGCCAAGGCTTGGCCACTCATCTCAATATGCCAGTGAAAGAGACCAGTAATACTGAAAGTTAAGAATAGAGAGTTATTCAATGTGGCCAGTTGGAAGAGAAGCTCCTAAAGGGGCCTCTCTCAACATTGTCCATCTTGTGGATACTGGCATGAACTTGTGGGTGAAATAGAGAAATAATTTTTAAAAAGTGGACGTGGCAAGAGATAAACAAAATCAAGCAGTCCTGGTCAAGGTGTGGTCTGGTGGATCACTACCTTAGCTCTGGTTCTGTGAGGTGGTCCAGAGGAACTTGTCACTGTCATCATTGCTTGATTAGGAGCAATCTGTTTTTATGAGGTAATTGTTTCTGCTCCAGGGTGTACCTCTACACCAGAGACAATTGTCCCTGTTTGGATGTGGTGTATCCTGCATGCTCATACTTACTGACTAGTCCTATTGTTACTGGAATTCAATGTGACTCAAAGAGAAAAGGTAAGAAGACAATTGCAACACCAGAGTGGGACAAGATGGAGTTCCTGACCCATGATCAGGTTCCTTCCTTCATTTTGAACTGGTACTAAGCTGTCTTGTGATAGGAGAGTGTAATTCCATCATTATTTACCATTTAATATCAGCACAGAAACAAAAAAGCAAATGAAGGGGGCACGATATACCACTAGTGTCTGGCCCATCCCTTGGAATTAAAAGTCTCATATAATAGTTATCCTGAGTTAGCAGTACAGACCCTACATCATCCCTCTGTGTACACTTACTTCAGTTGTAATCTTTATGCTGATTTGGAAGGATCACTAGTTTCCCAGACTAAACAACAAAGGCATCTGTCATTTGCCGATTAAATTTGAGTGGATGGTCATTTTGTCTTCTTTTCTTTTTTTTTCAAAGATTTATTTCATTTTAAATTATGTGGGGGTGGGGATGGTATTGCTAGAGCCCTCAGAGGCCAGAAAATGGTATCATATTTCTTGAATTTGGAGTTACAGGCAGTTGTGAGATACCTGATTTAGGTGCTGGAAACTGAACTTGGGTCCTGTACAAGAGCAGTACATTTTCATAAAACACTGAGACATCGCTCCAGCATCTTGTCCTATTTTCTTGAAACACAGTCTCACAGTAGCCCAGGTAGCCTCAAGCTCACTATGTAGCAAACTCATGATTCTTCTGCCTCAGCCTCCCAAGTGCTTTAGGTATAGGCACTTACCACAATGCCCAGCTTGAATGAGTGGTCTGTACTTTAGCATAACTCCTCATGATCTTACTTATGCTTTTAACAATACTGTTACTTACCCAGCAGTACTTTGTATTATTTGACCAGCAGTATTCCTGTGCCTCATTCTTACAGGAACTCTGTGTGTTGTTCTATACTAGCATTGGGGGATTCTTTGGAATAGGATCCTTTCTTCCCAGAGGTAACCATGAGTGTAGAAGAGATGGAGGACAAGAAAGAGGCAGGCTTATAAACAGTACTAGTCCATCTCCCAGTATTCTCATGGAAAGCACAGGGAGCATACAGAAAAGGAGCTTGACATAGTCTGGTCCAGGAAAACTTCAGGAATGAACCTACTAACTGCTTTATCCTGTGAGTAACAGAAACTCACTGCAGGGCTTCAACCACTCTGGTGGGCTCAATCTGAACTGCATTTTAGAAAGGTTACTCTGGCTAGCACAGGTGGGAAGGAGAAAAGGAGAGGGATGGAGAGGGAAGCGGGGAGAGGGGGGATGATTTGTTTAGAAGATAATACATATCCACATAGGATTAAGTTGACATATTTTTGAGATGAGATAATTCAAGTTCTGTAAAGCTAGCTAGCTATCTGCCCAAGGTCTGAGGAATTCATGGTCAAACCATAAAGCCCAAGTCTTCTTAACACTAAAGCCATCATCTTTAATCAATGTCTGTGGTGACATTTTCTTTGTGCACCCCAATAAAGTTTATCTGAGGATCAGAGGGAAAAGCCAGCCACTACAGTAAACATAGAGGTCAGACAATGGTAGCACATACCTTTTTTTTTTTTTTTAAAGATTTATTTATTTATTATGTATACAGCGTTCTGTCTGCATGTATGCCTGCAGGCCAGAAGAGGGCACTAGATCTCACTACAGATGGTTGTGAGCCACCATGTGGTTGCTGGGAATTGAACTCAGGACCTTTGGAAGAGCAGCCAGTGCCCTTAACCTCTGAGCCACCTCTCCAGCCCCAATGGTAGCACATACCTTTAATCCTATCACTCAGGAGGCAGAGATCCATCTGGATTTCTGTGAGTTCAAGGCCACACTGGGAACAGAGCCAGCTGTGGTGGCTCATGCCTTAAATTCCAACACTAGTTAACCATAAAGGTCTGGAGGTCTGTACAGACAGACAAGAAGTGATATAGCTGGGCAGAGAGAGGAAATGAGATGGCAGAACAGAAAGGCATATAGGTGTGGGCATACAGGAAGTAGGTCTCTTTGGAGACTGAGGCGTCTGTAAGGTGAGGTTGGCTGTGGCTTTTCCTATTCCTCTGATCTCTCAGGTTTTTACCCTATATCTGGCACTGGGTTTTTTTTTTAAATTAGTAAGACTATTTAGCAATTCATCTACAAATGTCAGTTAATTTGGGCATCAATTAATTTTCAGCTTCCTCTGGTTCAGAAAGCAGACTGCCTGAATGTAATACTAAACGCCACCATGTTCTAGTGCTGTGTCTCCAAGGAAGGCATTGAGACCCTTTGAGCTATGCATCTCTAGAGTACATACATGCAGCTGTTTCAGTTCCAGCTTCCTCTGCTCAGCACAAACGCTGGTACATGCAGCACATGGTAAAAGTGACTCATTATTTTGTTCCTACTTTCCCGGTCTTCCAGAGCAGGGACATTTTTACAGAAGTGAGGCTGTAAGTCCCTGCACCTTAATAAACACAGGTCACGTGTGTTGTGTGGCGAAGACCTTGTTTGTTTTTTGTTGTTGTTGTTTGGTTGGTTTTGTTCTGTTTTTTTTTCTGTTTGTTTTGGGATTTTGTTTTTGTTTTTGTTATTCTCTACTCCTTGTAGGCCTCTGTTTGTTGCTCAGATCTCTAAAAGGGAAGTCTTCAGGATGCAGGGCTTGAATCTCTTTTCCATGTACACCCTCATGTTCTGTGATCACAGATATATTTTTACAACTTGAAGTGCCACCTGGAGTCATATAACTCTCATATCTCAGTCTCCAGTTCTCTGCTCATCTCCCTATGTATTCTGACTCCTGATATTTCCCTCAGGTGTCCAATGGAGACATCTGGATTTCTTCCCAAAGCCTGCTCCTGCTGCAACCCATCTCCTTCTGGCTGAAAGAAATGCACATCTTCTACTCACTTAGGACCCACACAATAGGATTATAATTTCTTTTGCACACTACATGTTCATAGAAAAGTCTATATCTACTCCATCAGAATATACCAGAATCTTTCCACTTGACAACTCCTTCCTGCCCTGCCCTTGGAACCCTCTTCTTTCATGCATCCTTCCTAATCCATATCTTCCTAGTTCATCCCCTTGCTTCTCTCTCATCTTGGTGCAAAATATGCTAAACAGAGCAACCACTGTGACCCTTCAAGAAGTATGTCAGGTCCGTCTGGGGAGACTGTCCAGTTAGTAATGTGCTGCTCTGTGAGCACAAGGACCTACTTTGATGCCAGAACCCATCAACTCAACAAACAACAACAACCAAAAAGCCAGGCATGGCGACATGGATTTGTAATTTCAGCACTGAAGAAGTGGAGACAGGCAGATCAGATCGCTAGAACTCCCTGTCTAGGCAGCCTAAGACTTGGCAAATTTCAGCCCAGTGAGAGAACCTGTGTCAAAAGAAACAAGGTGGATGAAATATCACCTAAGCCAAGGTTATCTTCTAGCCTCCATGTGCCAACATGTACACACATTTGCACATGTGCACACACATACATACCCATCTACACGTGAACACACACGTGCATGTAAACATATACATAAATATACACCACCCGACAGAGAGAGGGGGGGGCATGTAAGGTTGTGCCCTTTGCTCTCACCCTGACCCCAAAGGTGTCCCATAACTAAACCCACTGCCATCATCTTGACCCAATTGTCCACTGCTCACTCCTTCACTAACTGCTCCAGTCACATGACCTTTGTAGATCACAGAATTTGTCAGCCATGGTCCCATGTCAGAACTTTGTCCTTGCAGGGCTTTCTGCCAGGAAGTCCCCTCCTTCGGTCACATGACCAGCTCCCTCACCTCTCTCTCTTTGGCCCATTACTTTTTCCGGGTAAAGCTTTGGTAGACGCCTCTATCTGTAATTCGAGCTACAACCACTGTTTCTTACCACACTTCCTTGCTTTGCGTTTATCACAGCCTTGCTCATGAAGTACACTCTCCCTGTCCATGTGCACACTCATCTTACTTCCTGGGTCTTGCTCCCGCCAGAAGGAAGCTGCATGGGACTGGGGTTTCTATGTTTTGTTCACTGCTGTGTCCTCCCCTGGGACTCCTCACAGTACCTTTACACAAAGTAGTCTTTCAATAATTACCTGTTAAATAACTAAGTCAGCCCAAATATCCACTCTTGTTAAGTGCTTTCTGGCTAGGTTGAGATTGGTCTCACTGTCTAGCTTCAGGAAAGAGACATCTGCCATCAGGTGGGGACTGGCTCGCTTTCCTCTCCTGGGCACACACTCTGCACTATTGATTTTATACTAATTCCAAGCAGTTGGCCATCAGGTTTCTTTGCCAATGGCAGCTTGTCTTCTTTCCTTCCTGGGGTGTCTTCCTAGTCAAAAATAGCCCTGGATGGAGACTTTCCCAAGCTTCTCCATGTCTCCCCTCATCCCTGTCCAAATCCAATCTGATTAAAAGGATTAAAGTAATCCATAGAGGGAAGGGGGCCAGGATGATACACTTTTAACATGTGTGCTGCATTAAGTCGTTGGAGAAGGTTCCATAATTCTGTCTGTATGATTCCAGATTTCAAACTCTTTCCTACTTATGAATTTCCAAATGGAGTCTGCCTTATTGCAACTACTTTGAATGTTGCCACATAAATAACATTTATTTTTGTCAAGATGAATGGCTTCTTTGCTTGGTATGTTCTCTGAAGAACCATTAAGGTTCTTAAGGTGAGCATATACACAATTGTGGCTGGGGCAGGTCTACTTTGTTGTATTCTTGCAAATAATCACAGACGCTGATTTACTATCAGGTATCCAAACTCAGTGCCCAGTCATTCTGTCACTCTGCTTCTCATGTAAAAACTGTTCCTAAGATTTGATCTTTGTCCTGAGTCAAATAGTTTTCTGTACAGCTACTTAAATAACTGTCTTCCTGTTAGGTCTCAAAGAAACCCCCAACAAATAGCTGAGGTGCCTGTTTAACATATCAATGTGGACACTGGCTTCAGGTTCTCAGCAACTACCTATTACTGGGTCATCCTAGCTGGCATATCCCACCCTCTACCCTAAACTCTGCAGCCCAAGGATTGGACTGGGCCCCTTCCCCCAGCTTCTCTTCCTTATGTAACACAGCTATTTTGGCTACGCTGGTCTCTTGGTCTCTTTGCCTCTTGGCCACCACTCTTGGTTCCAACATTCCTGGCCTCTTGGCTGCATTCTCTCCCCTCCCCCCTTCCCATTCTTCTACATGCCCTGGTTCAGTCTGGGGGCCATGTTTACTCTGGACCATTCCAGGTGCCTCTGCCTATGCTCTCCCTCTACAATAACATTCTCCTCCACCCATACATAGGAACAGTCACATCCTCATTTCATTTTCATTTCCTTCCATCACCTACTTTTATTGGCTATGGGGCTTTGAACTTTATTTTTTAAGTTGTGTGCATCAAAATTCACTCTGGAGTACAGTTCTGAGTTGTTCTACTGGATTCACCAGTTCATATAACCATGACCAAAACCAAGATTCTTGACCCTTAACCCTTGGTAACCAACTACTAACTATTCCTGCTTCACCCTTGGGGTCCTCTCCCATGATGCAATATTTCTAATTTATTTCCTTGTTTCTTTTTTGTCTAGGTAAAAAACAAAAAACAAAAAACAAAAAAACATGCTAAACCAAGCAACAACAATGACTCTAAAGCATGTCAGGTCATGGGGAGAGTTCTGCCTTTTCAGAAGGTCATTTAATAGGACCGTGTGGCAAATAAATATGCTTTTTTTCCACATGGCATAATTCCTTTAAGATACACCCAAGTTGTTGCATGTATCAGTATTGTTAGTTGTTATTGCCTGGTAGTATTTCATGACATAAATGGCCCCTGATTATCTATTCATCCATCAGATCTCTCTGCAGTTTTTGATGCTGATGAATAGAGCAGCTGCAAACTTCCACAGACAAGCTTTTGTAGAAATTTAACTTTATTTCCCCGGAGTGGGTAGCTAGAAGTGTTTACTGTTTTTCCCCCAGTGGTTTAAGTTTATATGAAACTCTCAATTTATTTAGCAAAGTGGTTGTATTGTTGCACTCACAATGCAATGGGGCTGATTGCTCTGCACCCTGGACAGCGCTTGATGCTGTCAGTGTTGCTGTTCACTGCTTGTACTGGCTAGTTTTATGTCAGCGTGACACAAATTTCAGTCATCTGAGAAGAAGGAACCTCAGTTGAGAAGATGCCTCCATTCATCAGGCCGTAGTCAAGCCTGTAGAACGTTTTCTTAATTAGCAGTTGATGTGGAAGGGCCCAGCTCACTGTGACTGAGGGTAGTAGCACCCCTGGACTGGTGGTCCTGGGTGCTCTAAGAAAGTGGGTTGGCATGCCATTAAGAGCAAGCCTGTAAGCAGCACTCCTTCATGACTCCTGCATCAGCTCTTGACTCCAGGTTCCTACCCTGCTTAAGGTCCTGCCCTGACTTCCTTTGATGATGGATAGTGATGTGGAAGTGTAAGCTAAATAAACCCTTTCTTCACCAAGCTGCTTTGGTCATGGTGTTTCATCATAGCAATAGAAATTCTAACTAAGACATTGCTGTTTCCTTATTGGTTGGGCCGTTCTAATACTTGCGCTCATGATATCTCACTATGGTTTCAGTTTGCATTTCCTTGATGATAAGCATGGGCCATCTTTCCATGTGCCTATCTGTGTAGTCTTTAAACTTTCAATGGTGAAGTGCCTGTTTGGATCTTGGCTTATTTTTTGAATTGGATTATTTCTTGTTGGGTTGTACATGTTCCATACATATTCTAGATATAAGTCCTTTATTAGGTATACAATTTGCAAATATTTATCTCCATCTGTGGCTTATCTTTTCACTCTCTTAATACTTCTCTCAGAACAGAAATTTATATTTTGATAAAACCAATAGAAATGCCTTCCTAATTTTCCCAAAAAGTAATTGGACACATCTGTACATGTCTACTTCTGAACTATTTTCTACTCCATAGATTTATGTGTTGGAGAATTTTACTAGACTTTAGAAGTTACTATTAGTATGTTTCCTTTATTAACCTATCTTCATCTGAGAAAATAAATCATTGTATTAGTGGGGAGCTGAAATTCATGTAATAGCACTTGACTAGTCAGTAATAAAGTTGGTAACATAAACACTCATCAATACATGTCATTAGATACCATCTAAGAACACACACACACACATACATACATACACACAAACCAATCCTCACAGCTACTTCAGAAACCAATCTAATCACTCACAATGTGTCCTCTTGGTGATTAAGAGTGTAAATATTACAGAGTCTAAGTCACCTAGCAGTGAAGGACCTTTTAATGTTGTTTAGCACAGAGTGTTCCAGCCACATCACTTTTTTCAAATCTTCTATCCACTCTTAGGAATGTTGCTTAAAAGATCACTTCATATACAGGTAGTCTTGTGTTCCAATGGAAAATTCTCCACGTATTCCACCCTTCCCTCAATCTTCTTCAAAAATGGACAAAATTCCCTTTTTACCTACCTACTTATTTTCTGCTTATTAATTAGAGGTTTTTTTTTTCTGATGTGTAGGTTCTTTCTGTAGGAAATGAGGAAGTCATGGTTGGTGCAATAAAAAATCTGGTGCTCTGAACACACAGAAATAGCCACTGTGTTCACATCTGTGCCTACCATGGTACATCACAACACCTATGGAAATGAGTTAATACTGATGTTTTAAATGTGATTAAAACTGTATGGTATTTTAAGCTTCTTTAGAATAACCTACAGGAAAGCAAAATGCAGCTAGTGTTCAGTGTTAGAAAGTTTGAAGAGCAGTGATTATAATCATAATAATCCATAAAATTAGATAGCACTGCTCTGTTTCCACTACACATATGTTTCTCATTTATTTGACAATCTAAAATTAACAAAACCATCCCTGGACACTTTCTATTTTAAAGAACAACTTTAAATTGGTTTTGGATTTTAAAGTTTTGTAGTTCATATTTTGTCTAATAAATCAGACAATATGTAATAAGTTTTTCCACATTTAAAAATTATTATTAGTGTGTTTGTGTGTGTGTGTGTGTGTGTGTGTGTGTGTGATGTGTGTGTGTCACTTTGCACATGTGGCAGTCAGAGGACAGTTTTGTGGAACTGGTCCCTTCCTTCTACCTTTACATCGGAGGACCAAACAACTGTGTTTCTGATGAGAGTCACAGAGGTTTTATTGAAATCTTGAGCAAGCCCAGTGGTAGTACATGAATTTCAACTCCCTATTAATACAAGTTAGTTTTGCAGCTGACCATAGAATGAAGGAAACCTTATCTATCTTACATATGATAACTGCCAGGTTTGCACAGCAAGCCCTTTACCCAAAGAGCCACCTCACTAGCCCCATACTATATAGGTTTTTAAAGATTATTATTATCTTTATCAATACAAATGTGATTTTTAAAGGAGCATCTGTATTAAGAAAGTATTCCTACTTTCATTTGATATATATTTTTAACCAACTTCTCAGGGTATGTGTTGGAAAAGGAATCAAATTATGTTGTAACTTGGGTTAGAAACTTAAAATTGTTGATCGCATAGCAATATGAAAAATGAAAGCCAAAATTACCAAAAATTCAGAGCTTTTCTAGCAACTAAAAATTCCCGCAATCTAAAGTATCTGTGATTGTTGGGAGCACTGGGCTGATCTGCTGGAATTCTATCTAGCTGCAATAATGAAGAATTCATCCTAAGGTACCTCTGATATGTCGGAACGACTTGTTGACTCCCTGGGCCCCTGATATTTTGGGGCTATTTGTTGACTTTCCTTAGAGATCCATTGATTATGTGTTTCTTGTAATCTCAGTGATCATCTCAGTACAAAGAGTGTGGCTGATTTGTGTCCTATTTCTCAGTTCAGCGTGGTACTAATAAGCTCATTTGGGAATGTGATACTTTGTTATAAAATTCAGATGTATGACATACTCAGTCCACAGTGACTCCCCTTGGACAGTACTTGGAAAATATCATAATTTTCAAGTAAATGTCAGTGCTCTATGTGTGGAAACACACTTTTAGGAATCATTAATAGTATGGTCATATTTAACGAGGAAATAACTGTCATTAAGAAGGAAGTATTTCTAAGCATGGTGAAGCTTTCTCTGCATTTTGCCTTCAGAAACTCATTTCAACTTAGTTTTAAATCATTCTTTGTACAAAATGAGGTGGCACACACACACACACACACACACATTTCTTTTAGGTAATATTTTTGTCATCTCTGTCAGAAATTCACTTTCTGGCTGTAATTTTGTGCCCTTTCAACATTATTTCTCACTCATTTTTAATCACTCTGTTATTATAGACCATCATGAACAGAAGAAAATTTCAAAATATCACCCAATTATGACAAGATGAATAAACACATGGCTGTAAGATTCACAATGATCTATATTCACTTTTATGAGCTGCAGGAAAAGGTTTAAGTTTAGTGAGTAGAAAATGTTTCAAAAGAAAGTACGAGATTTCTATGTATCTTTAAAAAAATGATTTATTTTGTTTCTTTTTATCTCCTGGTTATGGTATAATATGGAAAAGATATGACAAATTTAAATTCCCTCCAGTGAGTTATATCTTAGTATCATATGGTAAATTATAAGATTAATTGACAAAATATTTTACTGTATAATTTAATATCTAATTTCTAAAAGACATGTAAGTATAAACATAAAACAAATAAACATAAGAAATCCAGGAAACATACATCTTGTATATCACTCTGCAAGAACCTCAGCTTTCTAAATTAATTTAAAATCAAATGCAAATCTGTTTTGAGTAAACGCAAAAAATCAAAATTTTAGAAATATGATTTAAAATGTGCTTATCACAAATATAATACCACCCATTCTTCTGCAAATATGGGTAGCCATGGACTTACAAGTGTACGATCCATGGCCACCAGCTTTATGAATCATTTCATTTCCTTCAGGAGGCAGATGAAGGATCGGGTTCTAAGATAGGATGGAGTAAGGCATCTGAAAGGCGCTTTCCTATAGGGCTCAGACTCTCTATATGCACCAGACCATCTTGTTTGTTTGGTTGACTATTATTTAGTGTGGGTGTGAGTGTGTGCATATCCACATGGCACACCTCTGAAAGTCACAGGATAACTTTCAAGAGTCAGTTCTCTCCTTCTGCCACATGGAATCTGGGGCTCAAACTCAGTGCTTTTATCTGCTAAGCCATTTTGCAGTCCCAGTATCAGATAGTTTTATAGACAAAGGCCTGCTGTTCTTAATCCTACTGATATGTTAGTCTTCTGTGAGCAGTGGAACAGATCACATACACTGATGAGTGAACTTCTAGAATGCATTGTGTGGCTAGACTAAACACTGGGGCATAGAGAAATTCTTTAAGTGGAGGTGTCCTGGCCTCTGGTTTGGGAGCTTATACCCTAGGTCTGCGGCTTTCTCACTGATATGGGAGTTGCTCAAGTTATTTCTGCATGAGTAAAATGTGCATGACAACAGTAATTACAATAGTTTCAGAGGTTAGGTAAATTCCTGTTAAGCGAGGATAAGACTCTTCAACACAGATTTCTCCTACCACAGTTAGCTGCTGTTGCTGTTTTATTGATATTGTCTTAGACTTTCAACCTAAAATACCTGCCCTCATCATGAAAGTGTCCAAGGTGTGGATTGTAAAGGTTTGACTTGAAAATGTAGGTGGCTACCATGATGGATGTAAACATCTCCAGTATATTTAGATGGTCAGTCCCTTAAAATAATTTCAGATACAATACAACCAAATGTGTCTGTTTGTTAGACAGTGAGACTCCCAAAGTCTGTGTTTTGTTATCAAAGATTCTACTCCAATGGATGTTGTAGTTTAAACCCCAGCTGTTTCTGCTCTTGGTTCAGTAAATATAACCACTGGAGACTTAAAGAGGAAACCTCGAACTTGAATGACACCGTGACCTATTAAAGCTACCTGAATCTGGCTGTTATCCGGTGTCCTCTGGTGTCACCTGTCCTGCTCACCCTCTTTTCTCCCAGTTTCTCACTATGCATTGCTGAGGGGTTATTTTTTAGGTTAATTAAATATCCCAAGCTCTTCCCAGGCTTGTGCCTCTATTCATGCTCTTCCTCTGACTAGCAGGCTCTCTAGAGTGCCCTAGGCTCTCCTCCTTTAGGACTCCTAACTACAGGAGATCCAATCCCTCTCTTTTGGCCTCTTCATGTCTCTCATTTCAGCTTGCATTTCAATGTATTCCTGCTGCTTTGAGGGGGATGCAGTGGAAAGAGGAGCTGGATGACAGCCATGTATATTCTTTCTTAAATCATCAAGGCATAATATATAGTTTAGTGCTCAAAAAATGTTCAATGAAAGGATAAAAGATCAAATAACTATCTTGAAAACTTTAGGCTAGTAAAAAGTTTGTAAACTAGGATTTTTCTGAGCTGGCATAATGAATAAATAATGATTTACATCAACATATTAATGACTTACAAGTCCTTGCAGTTTAAGTTTCTTTCTGAGGATTTACTTATTGAGTGGATTTGTTTTATACATGTGTTTTAACATTAAAAAAGCAGCAGTGCACTTTAGTTCACCCTTGAGGGAATATATACATCTGAAACCATTGTTATCTGAGTCTACAGAATTAACTTGGACAATTACATAACCTCTTTGAGCTCCTAAATTATTAAAACCACATGTCTTAGGTAGTAAGAGCCAAAGCTTGCTCTTCTCTGCAATGTATAAATTGTATGGCAAGATTAGTTATCTTAAATCACAGAAAATATTACCCAATAATTGTCTTTTTATTAAAACATGTCTTGATGATGTCTATCATTTTTATTTTATGTCTATTAATAATTTTTTGAGACAGGATCCTCAAAGCTCCGACTGGCCTCAAACTCACTATGTAGTCCAGGATGGCCTCAAACTTACTACCTAATCCAGTCTCAAATTTATAATCCTCCTGCTTCAGCTTCTCAAGTGCTTGGATTATAGACATATATCGTCATGCCTGTTATTTTTTACTTTTTTAATATTTATTTTTTTATTATTATTTATGTGTGTGTGTGTACCCAGTTGTTCAGGTATCCTCAGGGTCATAAGCAGGTGTCCTGTGGAGCTAGAGTCATACACTGTTGTGAGCTGCCTGATGGGGATACTGGGAATTGAATTTGGGACCCCTGCAAGAGCAGAGTTTTTATCCTCTGAGCCATCTCTATAGTTTCCTACCACTTTTAATATAATTAATGTCTTGAAGTCCAGCCTGGTCTTTAAAAATGTTACCCATTTACATTACTAAGCCAGCATTAATCTCAAGTCAATATCTCATCTTCACATATTACTATTTTAAGAAAAAAACATAGCTATTGACTTTTACAGTAAGAAAGAAGCAAGAGCAATTATTTCACCTTCCCTCTGACACATATGGAAGTTTTTCATTGACTTCTGTTTTAAAAATAACAGTATTTTCATGCTGGTGAAATTGCTCAGCAGGTAAGAGCAGCTGCCACTGAGTCTGATGAATCTGAGTTTGATTCCTGGGACCCACATGGCTGAAGGAGAGAACCGACTCCCAGGAGTTGTTCCCCAACCTCTATGTGTGCTCTGTGGAATACACAAGCTCACACACACACACACACACACACGCACACGCACACGCACACGCACACACGCACACACACACACACAATGTGTAAGTAGATAAAATAACAAAACTAATAAACCTTTGCAGAAAACTATACGGATCTGAGAATAATGATTGAACCTGTTTTTAAATTAGAGATTTTGGTTTCATCCTTGTGTGTGTTTCTGATTAATGTAGTGAGTATGTTCTTTTATTTTGGAAGAGCTTCTTTCGTTTGGTCTCTATATTTAGCTACAATTATGATAGGAGGGAAAATAAAGTTTCAGGAATGGGTAGTTGAGGCTGGAAATATGGGTCAGCAGTTAACCTGAGGTGTTACTCTTACAAAGACCTGCGTTCTCTTCCCAGTACCCACTTCGGGCAGCTCACAGTCACCTGTAACTCCAGCTCCAACACCCTATTCTAGACACCACAGGTACCTGTACTCACATGCACCCATATTCCCATGCACATATACTACTACTACTAATTAATAATAATAACTTTTATTTATTATTATTTATGGTGTGTGTACCCAGTTGTTCAGGTATCCTCAGGGTCATAAGCAGGTGTCCTGTGGAGCTAGAGTCATACACTGTTGTAAGCTGTCTGATGGGGATACTGGGAATTGAATTTGGGACCCCTGCAAGAGCAGAGTTTTTATCCTCTGAGCCATCTCTAAATAATAAAAACAAATCTTTTTTAGTAAAATTTGGGATGGAGAGATAGCTCAGCTGATAAAGACTAAGGTCACAACCAAAACTGCAAAAAGCAAAATATTCCCTAAAAGGTAATTCCCATCAGTGGTTATAGATCAGGAAGTTTTCATTATGGCTGGGAAATGGTAGTCAGCCCATCATACCAAAATAGATATCACTGATAGCATATCAAACAGAGAAAAGAGTTTGGAGATGGTGACATGAGGTCCCCCAAGACTAGTCTTTCCAATCGATCATAGAGGACAGTGGCGGCAGTCATGACAACCAATTTTCTTCAAAACTCAGTGTATTACCCAAACACTTCAATAAACCTTTGTGTGGGTTTAAGCAAGAACAGCCAGTTCTCACTAGGAACCACAGACTACGTGGGTTTTATGTTTCCCTAAATTCCTCATCATCTCCCCAGCCTTACTCCAGCCTTCCTCAACAACACACCCACGAATCCAGTAGCCATGGAAATCCCCTTAGCAGCTTAGCAGCCACTAGAAAAAGACACAACAGCATTGGGTTCCTAGACAAAGCTGTTTAACATGCATGAAAACTCCCCGGGGAAGCTCCATTTGTAAGGCTTATCTTTACTTCAGTGTTCAAAGCTTACTCCGTGGGAAGAGACCCACGACTAGGACATTTTTACAAATAAATTTAGCAGTCATTATTTAACATCATACTTAATTGAGGTGACATAATCAGTAGAGGCTGAAAAGAATCCAACAGAGCCAAGCGGTGGTGGCGCACACCTTTAATCCCAGCACTCGGCAGGCAGAGCCAGGTGGATCTTTGTAAGTTCGAGGCCAGCCTGGTCTACAGAGCGAGATCCAGGAAAGGCACAAAGCTACACAGAGAAACCATGTCTCAAAAAAAAAAAAAGAAAGAAAGAAAAGAATCCAACAGATACACAATGGAGAAAAACTAGGGAATCAGATATCCATCAGTGGCTTTGAAAACCTCCGGCATTCATAGAAGTCTAAGAGAACACAGCATTTTCAAGCCTATGTGCAGGCTGAGAATAGACACAAGCCAACCTATGTTCCTCACCTTTGGCTGGGCATGGGGATCCATGCAAGTAGGAAGTAAAGGCTAAGGAGCTGCAACCTTCTGGTGGCAGCCAATATAAAACGACATAGAAGAAAGAAACTGCTTTTGGCCTGCTTGTCCTCACTCTTGCTGGCAAGTCCATCTAGCCTGCTGTTGTAGCAAATTCCTTTGCCAGTGTTAGAAATAATCTCTTTAGGATTCTAATGAAGGCTGAAGACCAGCAGCTCTCCAATACTCCTCCAGCACCAGATTGGGACTGCTGAGATGACTAGCCTATGGACTCAGAAACTATCAGATTCTCTGTCTTTTCCAAATAAGACAGGCATTGTTGTACTACCTGCATTGTAGCCTTTCAGCCAATATAATAAATCCCCTTCTGATACGTATACTTCTAAAGGCACAGAACTGATAGATGATAGATGATAGATAGATAGATAGATAGATAGATACAATAGATAGATGATAGACAGATAGATAGATACAATAGATACATAGATAGATACAATAGATTAGATAGATAGATAGATAGATAGATAGATAGATAGATAGAAAGAAAGAATAAATAGATAGAAATAGAATATCTATCAGTTATGTTTGTTCCTTTTGAGAACCTTGACTGATAAAGTCTTTCAACACAGAGAACCCCAGTAGCCAAAGCTGGGAGGCTTATCTTTTCAAAGTATCTAATCCTTACTACTCAATTAGTAAACTAACAATTACTTACAATTCACTAAACTAACCCAACACAAGCTTTAGTCACTCTACTTAGGTGATTTTTGTATAAAGTAAGAGGACAAGCTTGGGTCTTCTGCACATGGGTGTCCAGGTTTCCCAGTTCCCTGTATTAAAGAGGCTGTCTACCCTCCAGTGTGTGGATTTGGCATCTTTGGAATCAGTTGCCATAGATGTGTAGGCTTATTTGGGGGGCGTCTATTCTGTCTTGCTCTGCATGACTGTTTTAATGCATTTACCTGCTGTGGCTCTGTGACGTGTCTTGACATTTGGTACTGTGATACCTACAGCTTTGTTCTTTTTGTTCAAGTTTTCTTTGGTTGTTCAGGATCTTTTTGTGCTCCCATGTGCATTTTAGGATTTGGGATTGGCTTTTCTAGTTCTGTGAAAAATGACTTTGGTATTTCCATGGTGGTTATATTGAACCCATAATCACTCTGGCTACTATGGACAGATTAAAAATATTAATTCTTCTAACCCATGAACCTGGGAGGTTTTTCCATTTTTTTCATGAGTCTTTTTTTAACCAGTATTTTTTTTAATTTTCATTATAGAAGTGTTCTGTTTCCTTGATTAAATTTATTTCTAGTTATTTAGATCTTATCATTATTATGATACTGCTTTCATAATTTATTTCTCAACCATCTCATTATTAGTGTGAAAAAAGTTGATTTTATGTAGTGATTTTGTATTCTGAACCACTGCTAAACTCATCTCTCAGTTCTAATAGTCTTTGGGTTTTTATATATGTATCATATCACCGCAAACAAAGATAATTTGACTTTTTTCTTTTATATCTATGCCTTTTACATCCTTTTCTTGCCTAATTGCTCTTGTCTAAATGCCTGGTAGTATAATGAATAGAAACAGAGGGAGTAAAAAATCCTTGTATTACTCCAAATATTAGAGGAAATATAAGAAACCAATCTTAAGTATGTATAAACACATAGATTAGCAGTTAATGGCAGAAAAAGACATACTAACACCAGACAGAACACCAAAACAATAAAAAGAAAACAAAGGTATTGATGATAAAGTTTTATGTAGTGATAGAGATCAATTCTCCACCACACCACACTCCATACCCCCCCAAAAAAGACTTAAAATAATCTTTAAGGTATATGTTCCTGGCAATAGAACATCAAAATCTATATGATAGAGATGAATCAACCTAGAAAGAGAAACAGAGAATCTGGTATTATAGTTGGAGACTTCAGTCATAAGCAGATAATCAGTAGAGACCTAGCTGAACTAAAACAACACCATCAATCAATTAGATGAAATCCATATTAGCATACCACTTCATTCAACCACAGAAGAATGCATATTCCAAGATCATATGTGGTATCTTAGACATTCAAACTACCATACTGTTACCACATAAAATTCAAAGCTGAATTCATAAAATTCAAAGTTGAATTCTATTTGACTTTGCCATTGTTCCAGGACAAGGTCCGGAGACTGGATTTACCCAGGCACTAAGATTACAAGAATTCACTTTACCCACTGATGTTTTGTCCCGGCCTAAAACATCTTTTAGCAATAGTTTTCCTTTGGAAGGAGATACTTTAATTTTTTAGATTTAATTTTTTTATGTATATATGTGAACATATGCCATGTGTATATGGGTGCCAGCACAGTACAAAAGAGGGTATTGGATCCCCTGAAGCTGGAGTTTCAGGCCATTGCGAGCCTCCAATATGGGTCCTGGGGCTCGAACCTGGGTCCTCAGGAAGAGCAGCAAGTGCTCTTAACTGCTGAACCATCTCTCCAGCCTCAATCTAATTTTTTAAAAATATATTATGTTTAAAGGAAGTATGTCACTGTGGGAGTGGACTTTGAGGTTTCCTGTGCTCAGGATATCCGCCCAGTGTCTCAGGCCACTTCCTGTTGCTTGCAAGATGTAGGACCCTCAGCTGCTTAGCCAGCACCACATCTGCCTGCATGCCCCATGCTCTCCCATCATGATGATAATGGACTGAACCTCTAAAACTGTAAGTGAGCCACCCCAATTAAATGTTCCCTTTATAAGAATTGCTGTGGTCATGGTGTCTCTTCACAGCAATAACTAAGATACCTCTTAACTAAAACACTTATGAAGCTGTTTTCTTCTTGATGTGCAAGAATTTATTTACCTGTAGATCTTGTGGTTATCTTTTAAGTTAATGTGCACCCACTGTTAGCAGACACAAATCTATAATTTTCATGCAGCCATACTTAATGATCTTTCTATTACAATCTTCTCTTGCTCACAAGTCACAAAAATGGTGCCCTGGTATCTAAGACAATTATTTAACAGTTTTGCTCTTTCAGACTTCAGTCTTTGCCCACTTTTTAAAAATGTTATATAAAGCAAAGGGAGGGGAAAGAATGAATAAAATCACCACACCTGTCTATTACCTGTCAAAGATGAAATGCCTGGTGTACAGGCAAGCTTTGGATGGGGTGTCTAATCCACCAGCTAAGTCAGATCTGCAAAATATCATGACAGATTACCCACTCTATCTAGTTAAAGGTTTCTAAATATACAGAATTTTTTTCCCTTGAAGATGGAGTACATGCCAAAGTACGCCAGTATCCCTACATCATAGACAAGCTAGAGAAATAAAGAAAATGAAATAAAGTCTCTAATGGCTACTGCTTTTCTGTGAGCAGCAGGGAGCCTCGCTGAGCTTGTCAGCATAGAGAAAGCAGGAAATATAAATTTGTTTTCTTTTGAGTCAGCTAACATGTACTTTTATTATCTTTTTTAGTAAAGCAAATTCCCAAATTGAAGATCACATTCAAATATGTATGCTCAAATATAATCCAAAAACAGAAATGATTGTCTCGCTGGGATAAGTATGTGGTAGAGCCTTTCTTGTGTGTTTCATTGGAAAGGGGCGCGAGGGGGGGGGCGGGGGGGTGTTTTCTACAATTTAAGAATCTGCTTCTGCAATTTCTTCTCATATCTGGGTGCAGAAATGGGCTTACTTAATAGGAATTTCATAAGCTTTTTCTGTTTAGCTGGAAAACAGCTCAACAATAAGGCTGAATTTGACTGATCAAACTAGGCTCTGTATTTAACTTTAGCAGAGCAGTTCTGGCATCTTGGCTAATGACTCCTCCAAACTGTTCTTCAAAAGTCCTTTTGCCTTACAGTATAACACTATTCACCATGCCCATGGGGCCACATGCATCTCAGAGCCTCACCCAGCCACTAGAATACAGAGGTAGAAAGAATATAGCACTCCACCCAGTAGTAAACAATTACTGTAACAGAATATCTTGTTGAAGGAATAGATCTCCTGTTAAATGATTTTACTATAATTATAGATTTTTTGAGTCAAGTTCTCATGTAGTCCAAGCTGTCCTCTAACTCATCACATCACTTCTGGTTTTATAAATTAAGAATCATTCTACATGCTAACCAAGTACTCTACAAACTAACCAACATCACCAGCTCCCACTGAAAACCTTTTAATCTGAAGATTGCTTTTGGCAAGATGGCCATTTTTTCTATGTTAATCCTACGGATCCATGAGCATGGAAGATCTTTCTGTCTTCTGATATCTTCTCCAATTTCTTTCTTCAAAGACTTGAAGTTCTTGTCATATAGGTCTTTTTGGCTAGAGTTACCCCAAAAATATTTTATATTGTTTGTAACTATTGTGAAGGGTGTGGTTTCTCTGAATTCTTTCTCAGCCCTTTTATCATTTGTATATAAGAGAGCTACTGATTTTTGAGTTAATCTTGTACCCAACCACTTCATTAAAGGTATTTATCAGCTTTAGAAGTTCCCTAGTAGAGTTTTTTGGGTTGCTTATGTATACTATCTTGTCATCTGCAAATAACGATACTTTGACTTCTTCTTTTTCAATTTGTATCCTCTTGATCTCCTTTTGCTGTCTTATTGCTCTATCTAGAACTTCAAGTACTTTATAGAACAGATATGGAGAGAGTAGAAAGCCTTGTTTTGCTACTGATTTTAGTGAAAATGCTTTGAATTTCTCTCCATTTAATTTGATGTTGGCTGTTGGCTTGATGTATACTGCTTTTATTATATTTAGGTATGTTTCTTGTATCCCTGATCTCTCCAATATTTTTTTATCATGAAGGAATATTGGATTTTATCAAAGGCTTTTAAAGCATCTAATGAGATGATCATGTGTTTTTTCTTTTGTTTTGTTTATATGGTGGATTACATTAACAGATTTTCATATGTTGAACCATCCCTGCATCTCTAGGATGAAGCCCACTTGATCATGATGGATGATCTTTTAGATGTGTTCTTGGATTCAGTTTCTGAGTATTTTATTGTGTATTTTGCATTAATGTTCATAAGGGAAATTAGTATGTAATTCTCTTTCTCTGTTGAGTCTTTGTGTGATTTGGGGATCAGGGTACAGTGAACTCATGAAAAGAATTTGGCAATGACACTTGCTCAACTATGTTCATAGCAGTTTTATTCTTAATACCCAGACCCTGAAAACAACCTAGACATCCCTCAACCAAATGGATTAAAAAAATATCAGGTACATTTACACAATGGAGTATTACTCAGCTGTAAAAAAAAAAAAAAAAAAAAAAAAAAAAAAACCACTGACATCAGGAAATTTGAAGGCAAATGGATGGAACTAGAAAAAAATCATCCTGAGTGAGTTAACTCAGACCCAGAAAGATGAACATGGTATGCACTCACTCATAAGTAGATATTGGTTGTAAAGTAAAAGATAACCATGCTACAATCCACAGACCCAGAGAGGCTAGGTAACAAGGAGGGCCCAAAGAGGGATGCATGGATCTTCATGGGAAGGGGAAATAGAAGAGATCTCCTGAGTGGGAGTGGGAACTTGAGGGATTGGGTTGGGAGTGGATGGAGGGGAAGGGTACTGAAAGAGATGACTGGAAGGGGAGGCATATTTCGGGATCAGGTAGAAACCTCATACAAGGGGAACTCCCACGAATCTACAAGGATAACCCCAGCTAAGACTCCCAGCAATAATGGATATGTAGCCTGAACTGACCTTCTGCTGTAATCAGATTGGTGACTACCCCAATTGTCATCAGAGAGCCTTCATCCAGTAACTGATGGAAACAGTTGCAGAGATCCACAGCCAAACACTAGGCTGAGTTTGGGGGATCCTGCTGAAAAGAGGGAGGAGGGATTGTAGGAGCCAGAGGGGCCATGAACATCACAAGAAAATCCACAGAAACAACTAACCTGGTTCATAGGAACTCACAGAGTCTGAACCAACAACTAGGAAGCCTTCATGAATCCAACCTAGCTTTGTCTACTTGTGGGACTCCTAACAATGGGAGCAGGGGCTGTCCCTAAGGCTTTAGCAGGCTCTTGGGAACCTATTCCTCATACTGGTTTGCCTTGCCCAGTCTTACTACAACTTGATTTGCCACATTTTGTTGTTATCTATGGAAGGCCTGCCCCTATCTGAACAGAAATGGAGGAGGAGGGGATTGGGGAGGGGGCAGAGGGGAGATAGGGAGAGGGAATGGGAGGAGAGGAAGGAGGGGAAATTGCAGTCAGGATATAAAATAAATTAAAGAAAAAAGACACCCAATAAATAATAATAATAATAATAAACAAAAAAAACCTTTTAAAAGGGATTTATGTCTTTGGGTCCTTTCACCTATCAAGATTAAGACAAAACAGGACGATAGAAGAATGTAAACACAGCTCTCACAATGAGCCTGTATCAGAGGAAGTCGGAGTGTGGTATTAGATTTCATGGGATGCTTGACAGGTTATCATAATGAGCAAAATGAAAAAAGGTTGGGCCTCCATGGCTAAAGTCATTAGCATGAATGCCTTCGAAGCCACTCACTGTTGTACATTGCCTGCTTATGCAAATGAGGTAAGTGCAACCGTTTATTCTAGAAGGGTAACAGGAAGAAGAGCAAATGGACTTGACGGTGTTGTACTTTTTAATGGGTTTTACTTTGTGAATTGACACAGAGACCAGGCTATTCTTATAAGGCCTTCATAATGTGCCTCTTCAAGTCCAATCAGTCCTGCAGAGGGTACCTGCATCAGGGTTTTCACACTAGGAAAGTCAAGGCATTATACAGAATGGTTTGTGCATGACATCTCCTGAGACAATCCTACAAAATGTGCCGTTATTTAACATCTAGAAGGATTTATTTTCTAAAGGCTGGCATTCTTTAGAAAATAAATGTAGTCTATTATGACTAAAGAATATGCAGATAAAACATTATAGCAGAACATTCTGGAGAAATAAACTTGATGCAACTGTGACATCGGACAGGCTTGGGCTACAAAATTGATTTACAAGTATACCAAACCTGTCCTCTGTGGAGCTCTAAAATGCCCTAATTTAACTCCAAGAATCACTTTGATAATTCCCTCAATGTAAATCTAGATGAAAGACTGGTCCAGGAGTAGACTAAAAGATTTGTGGGTTTTATACACCAACGTGAAAGCTCAGGATTACAGGTTTGTACTAATTGTTTACAACACCAAGTCCATTAGTGAGATATGTTAAAAGATATTTTAATCTCTGACTCCACTATTAAGATATGTTAAAAGATATTTCAAAACTGTGTAAGGAGTCCTGCAATTATTTAATACACCTACTACTTCAGACATCTGTAGACATGATCTGCAGTGTAACACACACTTATTTACAGGTGTTAACATAGCCATTTTTAACATGCACAAAAACAGCATTAACACCTGACACTGTGCTGTCAGGTGAAGCCAGTTAAGTACAGATTTCAAAATGTTTGCTTTGACATCTCTTTGCATATAGTTGAGCCTCCTATAAGTGTAATTATTAAGTTGAAGTGGCTTTGCATACACATAATTATCCAGGGTCATGGTTGTCCTGACATTGCATTATGCACTTTCCATCTGTCTTCTCAATAGTTTTTACAATATGAATGGATTCACTAAGGTCATTAGAATGCAGCGGTGCACCATCCTGAGTAATAAAACTAACTTTTGAACTCAATGGAAAAGACAAAATCCGCTTGGCTATTTTGAAATTTTAGATGACTATTTGGTTCAGATGAGCATTGGAGTATACGAAAGATTTTGAATCATGTCAGTTGTTACATTATGTTATGAAATAAACTTTGTGTGATATATTTTCCCCTTTATCAACTTCTCTGAGATTTGAACACTCACTCAATTACATGGACAATCGTGAAGAATATTCACAAGTAAATGTAGGAAAACAATCCACCTTCCTCAGGGGGTTTTGGCAACAGTTTGCATTGTCAAGTAGCCAGAGAATGCAGAATAGGTGGGTTCAAAGTTGCAACTTGATCACATTTAGTAATTAAGATTTTCTTCCTTGTTATACAAAGGAAAAAAATATAAAAGTAGATGTCAAAGCTGACAAAGACTACAATTGCTGCTAATTATTCTAAACAGGATAATCCTTGCTCTCAAACCATGACTTTGTCAAAACAGGCTATTTTGTCTGACTTTAAAAATAAGTTTAGACTGTTATAAATGTGAAGGTATGAAGTAGGTTAACACAAAGTTCTATCTTTTGTTTGTTATCTGTATCTAGATTCTGGAGAAGATAATATTTGGGGGTAAAACATCTATTATTGCTTAGAGGTTTGGAAAGTTACTGTGCCAAATGAACAGATAAAGCTCACTGGCTTTCCAGCTGTACAAGTCAGCCTGGAGAGAGACCCTCCAGCATCCCTAATTTCTGTTTGCTTCCCTTGGTTTCCACGCTCTAAAGATGGAAGATCTAGTTCTTACTTTGAAAACTGCCTGTGGGAGCCATGATCAGTCCTGACCAAAGCAACAGACACAAAAGGTACGTTCACCAAGATTATTCTGTAGATCGACATGTTCGTACTCACACTTTGGTGACCTCTAAATTTCTCCTAATCCTCTGCCTATTTGAGTTCCCTGTTTTGGGATAGACACTGCCACCCTGTTCACAAACTCAGGTCTGAATTGTCAGCCTTCCCCACAGGCAGGACTATGTAAGTCCCAGCATTTAGCAAATCCTTCTTCTCAGACTCCCTCAAAAACAGAATTCTCTGCTAAACAAGAAAGCGGATGCATGAAGAATGCTGTCTTAAAACAAAACACACAACTTTAGGGGGAAACAGGCAAACACTAAGTACACTTGGGTATTTTTTTTCTAATTCGGCTGTAGCTCTTAATATTCCTTGTCTACTTTGACCTTGGGTTTCTCTTCAAAGCTTTGAGCAATTCTTTTTCTGTGGGTCTTTTTTTCTTTTTTCCTCCCTTCAGTTTTTTTAGCATTTCTTTTAGGGATTAAAATCTTATCCACCATGGTCAGTTAATCAAAAGCTTTGAAGCCTTTGTTGTTCCCAGGCCCATTTATATTGTAATCTTGTCTCAATTTCAGCCGGCCTCTTTATACTTAAATATTAGAAAGGAAAATGCTTCTTTATTCATTCTCAAGTTACTGGCCCCATTTCTCTGCTGATTTTTATGCTTTTTACCCAATATGGGGGTGGGAGGGCATCACAGTAGTTCTAGAAGGCTGGGTCTTTCCAGGGACTATTGTTTAATGGGAATAGTATTTTATTCACTCAGAGCTTGCTGCATCCTCTGGTCTCACCCTCTATGCATAATATTGGCCTTTCAGAGTCACACTTTGCCCAGTTTGAAGAAACACAGTCCTTTCTGTCCTCTCTCCCAGAATTAACTCTTTCAAGGAAACTTAAACCCAATATGAAATGGTTTTGATCAGAATTATAGGGCAGATCTAAAATATTTCATTAACCAAAATTACCATTTATGTCCCTGACTCCTAGAATAGTAATTATCTCTCCCCCTAGCCAATTTCTATTCTGTGTCTTTTGAAATGTGTTTGAGTCCATAGGATTCTTGAGAGGCAAGAGTTCAAGAGAGATTCACTGAGACCAAAGGAAGAAAGAAATTCAGAGTGAGGGTTTTGGCCAGTGCTTGGGCAACATGTCCTTCATCTTTGCTAACTACAGCCTGGACACGATTGACTTGCTCAGTTCCTGGCCTCAAAGTCCAGCCTGACTCATCAGATCCCTAGATTTTCCTACAGGATGGGAAAAAAAAATTGACTCAAATTTGAGGTCTTTGCTTTGGCTCCAACCTACTTTTAAATCCCACATGTCCCACATTTGACTAGTCACCAGATGTCCTTATTTCCTCCCACCTTTGAATTTCTAAGCAGTCAGATAAATGTTATCCGAAATACTCCTACCTCCGTCTCTGCCAAATAAATTTATATTCATGGTCTTAAACCCCATCTAAAGTATGTCTACTAGCTCCAGTTAAACAGCTGTTGCATGGTCGTTCTCTTCAAAATTGTTCCCTCATAGCCCTTTACCTATAGGACTGTACAGGAGATGGCCCCCCTGTGTGGTTAATGTTGATAGTCAACTTCATAGGATCTAGAATTACCCAGTAGACAACTCTCCTGGCATACTAGTGGGGGCATTTATTTGCATTAGGTTAGCCTCTGGCTATGCCTGTGAGGGATTATCCTGATTAGGTTCATTGAGGACCTCGCCATTCTCTGGATTTGGGTCATGGACTATACAGAAAGGAGGAAGCTAGGTATACAGGAATATTCATTGTTCTCAGCTTTCCAGCTGCAGATAACATGTGACCAGCTGCCTCAAGCTCCTACCACCAGGACACCCCTGCAGGGATGGACTGTACCCTTAAACCATCAGCAAAATAAACCCTTTCTCCTTGAAGTTGCTTTGATCACAGCAACAGGGAAAGTAACCAAGTTACACTCTTCCATGCCCCAGGGGATACACACCCTTATTCTGGTAATATATGAGTATATTGTGTCACATGACCAGGGACTTTGCAGAAGTTAGAAAGGTTAGAGACCTTATAGTATAGAGAGTAGCCTATCCAGGGACCCACTAAATCATTCATGCTTTTGGAAGCAAAAACCTTTCCCTAGCAAGAGTCAGGGAAATGTTGCAGAATGTGAAATGGTAAGCATGAGGATTCTGCCCTGTGGCTACCCCACAGATAGAACCTGCAGTATGAAACACATGAAGAGATGAGATAAAGGAATAGCCAATAACCAACAAGCTCAGGATACTTGGGCCCTAAAAGAGAACTAAAGCTTGATTTTTGACCAGTGTTTCCATCTGCCTGACATGTATACACTACACAAAAGCCCATCCTGAAGAACATCGGGGGACATTTAAACCATTACAATGGAAACTGGGCATGGCAGAGCATTCTTTAATTCCAGCAATCAGGAGGCTGAGGCAGGAAGATCACAAATGCGAGGCTAGCTAGCCTAAGCTACATAAGCAGATATTTTTAAAATCATAATGGTAATAAAAAGAAATTGTTAAAATGGTTGGAATCTAATAAGCAGTTTGAATGACCAGAAATTACTACCAGAACTGGAGAAAAAGCAGACACTCAGATTCTCTGCACAGAGCAAGCAAGTAGAGAAAATAATGGCCATGTTGACAATCAGGAAGGGGAAATGCATTGAGTTAATGGTGATAGAAACAATAAAATAAGTTTCTCTAAATAATAATCACATATAGTCTCTTCCAGGGAACTAAAGGGGTGGGTGTGTGTGTGTGTGTGTGTGTGTGTGTGTGTGTGTGTGTGTGTATGCCTGTATCTGTCTCTCTGTCTGTGTCCGTGTGTCTGTTTTATTTCTCACTCTGTGTCTGTCTGCCTGTCTGGTGCTGGTATTGGGGAACAGTCTGTCAAGATGAAGGGAATCAGAACATCTGTGTTGGAAGAGAGTAAAGAAAATTAAGTTTGATATTTTATTGCAGAAGAAAAAAATGATGAACTAAGGTACATATCAACCTGTACTTTTTCTCCTTCATAAAACAATGAGACATAATCAGAATGATCATCATTTTTGAAGAATGCAATGATCCAATGGAAAAAGATCAGCAGAAAGTACACAGCTCACAGAACTTTTCATCACAGAGGTTATTGGAGCCAGAGCACATACTGTATCCATTATGGATCATGGGTGAAATTACTCTCGTCCATAGACATTTTTGTTGTGATGCAATGTTACTTAATTTTATAAGATGATGAAAATGATTTCTTCATCAGCAGTTTGGAGGGAGTTGCTATTGATCAGAAAATGCTAAACTTTCTTTGGGTGATCCTAAATTATGCTTATTTGGCAAATGTCTGTAGCTATACATCTGGACACTAGATATTTCTGAGAATATCATATGAGAAGCCATGGTATCTCTGTTGGGTCTGAACTGAAACTCAATGATTGAGGGTAGAGAAGAACATTCTATAAAGTCAGGCCATGTCTTAGAGTTTCTATTTATTTCAGCTTATACTTCCAGGTAACTGTCCATAACTGAGGGAAATCGGGACAGGAACCTGGAGGCAGGAACTAAAGCAGAGATCACACAGGAAGGCTGCTTACTGGCTTGGTCCTTGTGGCTTGTTCATCCTGCTTTCTTATACCGTTCAGGACCACCTGCCCAGAGGTAGAACCACCCACCGTGATCTGAGCCCTCCCACATCAATCACTAATTGAGAAAGGCTGCCCACAGGTTCCCTCTTCCCAGAAGACTCTGCCTGTGCCAACGTGACATAGAACTAGCCAGCACAGGCCTCGAGTGTCATCTAAAGTTCAAAACAGAGACCAGTGAGATGGATCTCAGGGTGAAAGCTGTTGGTGCACAAATCTGAGGACATGGGTGCAAGCCCCAGACCCACATAAAAAATTCAGGAGCAGAGAAATCCATCTGTGATCCCAGGAGCAGAGGAATCCATCTGTGATTCCAGGAGCAGAGGAATCCATCTGTGATCCCAGGAGCAGAGGAATCCATCTGTAATCCCAGTACTACCACAGAGAGATGGGGATGGGAAATAGAGCTCTTGGGGCCAGCTAGCCTGGAGTACAGGGCACAGAATCAAGCAAGAAGTAGATGCTGTCTCAACAAGGTGGAAGGAGGGAGCTGACTCCCAAAAGTGGTCCTCTGACTTCCACGTGCACACACACACACACACACACACACACACACACACACACACTAAAAACTAAAAATAAATTTTAGAAGTGTCTGAAACTAATTTTTTTAATTAAAAAAAAGTCTTTGCTCACATTATTTAATTATTTGGTGGCTTTTGGAAGCAACTTACGCTGGTCTCAAACTGGCACTCCTCCTAGTCAACCCACCAAGTGCTGAGGTTATAGGCATGTGCCACTGTGCCCACCTTACAAACATTTTGATTGACAGATGAAATTATACTTTTTCTCTTGATTCTCAGAAGTGCTATAGAATCACGGGAGTTGACTCTCATCCTTGACCTTGTACAGCTATAAGATAAAATAGACATTGTGTACGTGTTTAATGTGAATTTGGACTTATTTTTAAAAACCAAAGAATAAATAATTTTTCCTTTTTGTTTTTAAACTTTCAGCCATACTTCCACAATGATGCTGTTCCCCTCTTTATAAGGCTGGTATATATAATTCACACTGGGCATATTTAGCAAATGATATCAGTGGGCCTTAAAATGTTTTAAACACCTAGTTAAAGCCATAATAACAAGAGAGTTGCACACTGACAACCAACATGTGCCTCAAATCCTCCTTTCTAAAGTGCCTAGAGCAACCCCAAGCCCTTCAGTTAGCTGTGTGACTGAACCTCACCGGGCCCATAGGTTTATCTTACCAGGGTTTCTTAGCTGAGGCATAATTGACATTGGGGCCAGGGCAATCAATATTCTTATTGTGGGGTGTGGTATAGCAGTTTCTTGCTAATTGAAACATTCCCCCTTGGAGGAAGCATGGAAGCTTGTCAGACTCAGGAAGCTCAGTAAGTTGAGTGTTCACGAGGCTCCTTCCCAAGGGTACATAAGCAGTGGCCATTGCTGGGAGAAGAGACTCTCGGGCCTGGCTACGCGGCCTGCAATTTGCACAGGGAGCTCTAGAGACGCCACTCTCGGGAGTCCTTGCCCACGTTGGGGTGGGCTTTTCAGTGACACAGCTGCCTTTGCGTCCTCCGGTAAGTAGCCCCAATAATGGCTCACACAGGTGGAACCATTCCTCTGGTTTGTCTTTGGTGCCGTGTCTGGGGTGAAGAGACATTTGTCTCCCGGGAAAATGTAACACAACGTTAAGTGCAGCCATATACATTACAGAGTGTAAACGGAATCACGGCCCTTTACCTGCTGGAGGCCAGCAGCATGCTCTCTGTCATTTGGGACATCTCTCTAAGCATTGACAAATGCCCCTGGGGGCCAAAATCTCTCCGATGGAGAGAATCACCAGTTTAGAGACCTCCGCCATCTCGAATGTGACTCGCTCACCGCAGAAAGCACTTTGCATGTTAGAATGCATACCGTTCTCTTTTACATGTGTGGGGTGTGTCTGTAGCTCCCGTTCTCTCTTCAGGATGCGGTTTAGCAGTCCCAGTTAGCTGGGTACAGCAACCATCAGCATTTCTCCTTTGGCAGTTTGACCCTCCTGTGTGGAGCAGAGGAGGGGTTATCTCTCTCTGTCTTCTGTAAATCCTAAAATTGCAGAAGGGCAGCATGAGCTGCTGAGGCCTCCCCTCCATGACTCCATTACCTGGCAAGGGTAGCTGCAGACCAGAGTGTTTGAATCACAAACACCGGGTCCTGTGCAAATACTGACCATCAACCCCCAGTGTTGTTCTTTTAAAAAAAAAAATACACTTCCTAATACAGTTATTAAGCAGTAAAAGTTCAAACAAACAGCCTTCGGGGGAAACCTGGCACAGCATGTGTCAAAAACCAATCGCTGCTTCAACTTAATTCTTCCTGTGCTTTTGACCTTCATGAATCTTCTTAGCTTAATTCATTTTCTACTTAAAAACTGTATTTCATCACAGTTTGGCAGTTTTTTGTTTGTTGTTCGTTAACACGAGAAAGGTCACACCATTAGATAAAGCCCAGTGGCAGGAAAACACAGTCATTTGCCAATGGGAAACATAAGGAAAGTGACTTCATTTTTTATGTTGTCCTATAACTTTTACCTTGGGGTTGCTTTTAAATGTTATCATTCAAAATTGGAACTTGGGTCTAAAATAAATGCTGCAAAGTGCACACACACACACACACACACACACACACACACAAATTACCTAGAACTCCAAATCTAAAGTCATGGTTATTTTATACAAATAAGGTTTAGGAAGGTGTTTAAAATAGTTACCTTGGGTTTGAAGAGCTAATAAATGAAGCTGCTAAAGCTTATAGACACTAGTATTTGTGTATTCCTTCCTGGTTTTTTAAGAAAATTTATGAGAGGGAGGGAGGGACACAAGCAGGCAGACAGATGTGAAGATCTAGACTTGATTTTACAGGCTCCATTTTAGGAAAAGGGCCACCATCTCAGACCACCTGCTGTACTCAGTTCCAGGAAGGACCTCAGGAATGTGCCATGACAACTCAAACAGATACAAGGCAGTATGCTCCTGCAGACATTTTGTCTGTGGTTTATGGCCCTTGAAGATATCTAGGTAATCCTGCTGAGCAGCCCAGATAATCCTGTTCAGCGGGTTGTAGTTCCTCACCAAAAGTCTAACCCAATGGTTTCAAATGTGGTTTCACGCCCAAAGTCTTGACCAATAGTTTCAAAAAAAATCATCTTGCCCCATGTCCCTTCTACTCAATCCCACGTTGCCAATTCCCAGTTTGTGGTTTTTCCCTATAAAAACCCTCTACACCTGGGCTCATGGCCGCCGCCACATTTCCTTCCATCTGCTGTGCAGTGGCCCAGGTTGGACCTGAATAAAAGGACCCTTATGTGCATGCATCAGAAACCAGCTCCTTGGTGGTCTCTGGGAGTTTCAAGAAACGGGTACAACAGACAGACAGACTATGAATGTGGGGTGTGTGTGGTACATGCGCATGTGTGGAGGTCCATACCAAAGGAGGCTGCGGTGTCTGTTGGATGGCCTGCTCTGTCACGCTCCATCTTATTTTCTTGGGACAGGGTCTCTCACTGAACCTGAAGTTAGAACCTGAAGATTGCCAGCAAGCTATCAACCGTCAATAACTCTTCAGCTAGCGGGGCGGGCCTTATGATCTGCCATTCCCAGGCTTCAGTGTTGGTCTTGTGTAGGTCTTATACAGGCAACCAGAACTTCACATTCCTCAGTGCACATTTGTCTTTTGTCTGCTCTGGTCTTCCCCGGCCTCTGGCTCTTTTCCTTGAATGTCTAATCCAGCATTTCTCAACCTGTGGGTCACAACCCATTTAAGGGTCTCATATCAGATATCCTGCATATCAGATATTTATATTGTGATTCATAACAGTAGCAAAATTATAGTTATGAAGTTGCAACAAAATAATGTTATGGTTGGAGGTCACCACAACATGAGGAACTGTATTAAAGGGTGGGGCCATTAGGAAGGTTGAGAACCTTCTGATTAATCTAATTAAATCTAATCCTCCTACTTCCCTCTTCCAGGTGTTAGGATTACAGCACTCACCACTGTTAGACCTCTGCCCTCACCCCTGCACACATGCAGTTTGGGGTCTTGTGTCTTACATCATCAGTATGCAGACCCTACCCTCTCTCTCTCTGTTCTGCTCCCCTCTTCCCCCACCCCACCATCTTTCTCTCTCTGCAGGCCTGGCTCTCCTCTCTCTCCCTTCTCCTCACCCCTTCCCTCCTAATAAAGCTCTGAAAATTAACACTGTGTTCTGTCGTGACCAGGATCTTTCCACACAGTAACCAGCGCCACCACCAACACGGTTTATCATCCTTTCCCCACCACACCTGTTTTATGTAGTGCTGGGTATTGAACCCAGGGCTTTGTATATACCAAATAAACACTCTGCCAACTGAACCACCTCAAGCCAGTTAACTTTATTTATTCTTTGACAATTTCATATATGTACACAATACGTTTTGATCATGTTTATCCCTGTTATCTTCTCTTATCTCCTCCCACTGAACTTCTTCCCAGCAAGTTCCCTTCCTGTGTTCACGGTGTGTGTGTGTGTGTGTGTGTGTGTGTGTGTGTGTGTGTGTGTGTGTCCCACTGAGCCTAATAAGGGTTGCTTGCCTAAGAATGGGTCTGGAGGAGTTTTAGACTAAAAGTTAAGATCAGCAGCCTCTGGTGAGGGCTAACAGTAGGTGATGTCATGGTGGAGTCTGTGAGAAGCAAGACCTTACCTGACTAGAGAGTGAGACAAGGTTCTCTCTCACAGCCAAGTCTCACAAGAACTGCCTCAGTCTCTTTTAAAATCAGCCCACCCCACAGAGGCTTAAAAGCCTACCACTAAGCCTGGAGATGGTGGTGTAGTCCTTTAATCCCAGTACTCAGAAGGCAGAGGCAGGTGGATCTTTATGAGTTCAAGGACAGCCTGGTTGACAAGCGAGTTCCAGACATCCAAGGCTACACAGAGAAACCCTGCCTTGAGAAAATAAAACAAAACAAAAACCTACCACTAGCTGCCACAAAGTGTCATGGCACAGGTATGTGGGTTCATGTGAATCCATGGAGAATAGACTCAGAGGCACCTTAGGAATGAATTTAGCTTTCGTGGCTGCAGAAGGATCCAGTCTCTAAGGACTGAAACACTTTCCCTTCACCCACCGCAATTTTATTTTTCTCAATATTTACACTTTAGCCAGTTGACTTCCATATGTTCAAAACAACCTGAATGAAGCTTCTAAAAATACAATGCCAAGGGAAAATCCATGGATTCATCGGGTACCACAGTTTTCCAGGTTTCCTGAACCAAGTTTTGCATAGGCCTTTGTATCCTTGGGAGACTCTGAGACAAGACTCACATAGGGCAACAAGGGAAACACAAGGTGTCTGCTAAACAAAAGATGGATCAGGGCTAGGTGCTACTCTCGGGAGCCAGGCCAGGTGTAGCCCAGGGGGAATGCAGCCACAATTAGCCCTTACTAAGTCAAAGTCCCAGCAACCCCTCTCACACACTGGGGACCAGCCCTGCAACATGTGAACCCTTAAAAGACAGGCACTGATCTAGCATATACAAGGCCCCCAGGCACAGCAAAAAACAATGCTACATACATACATACATACATACATACATACATACATACATATGCATGAGAAATTCTACATACATTATTTTTAAAACAACAGATATTTTCATTGTTTGGTTAGTTTTTGTTTTGTTTTGTTTTCCTCTTCAAATAACTTGTTCAACACGTGGCAGTGAGGGACAATGCACAAAATTAAAGAGCAATCAATAAATGCTGGGGCAGATTAGATATATGAAAAGCTAAAGGTGAGGGCTGGGGGTGGCCTTCTCTGGGAGAGCACTTAGCATGTGCAAGGCCCTGGCTCTGGCACTGGCTTTAATCCCCAGGAAAGAAAGAAAGAAAGAAAGAAAGAAAGAAAGAAAGAAAGAAAGAAAGAAAGAAAGAAAGAAAGAAAGAAAGAGGAAAGAGAGAGAGAGAGGGAGAGGGAGAGGGAGAGGGAGGGAGGGAGGGAGGGAGGGAGGGAGGAAGGAAGGAAGGAAGGAAGGAAGGAAGGAAGGAAGGAAGGAAGGAAGGAAGGAAGGAAACAAAACAAAAAAACAGAACACAGATGTGGTGACACACACCCTTAACCCAGCCAGACCCAGGAGGCAGTCTCCCTAGGCCAGCCTGCTGTACACAAGGAGTTCCAGACCGACCAGCCGGGGCTACACACCGAGACACCCCCTCAACCAAACAACAAAAGGGACAAGTAAACTCAGTATTGTCTCGATTCTTTAAAATCCAGTGGCTCTTTCCAGATAGTATTCCACTTTAAGTAGTGTACCATATTTTCTTCATTAAATTTAAAGAACAATGAGAAAATTTACATGAAAGCCAATTTATTAACTTAAGAGATAGAGATGTGCGGTTTTATGAGACATGAAAGTACCACTTATAAAATATTTCAATTTTTTTTATTTAAAATCTGATTGATAAAAATTAACTACTAATAGAAATAATTTAGGATAAATATTTCAGAACCATTAAACCCGTGCTCCTATTTATAATGTGATTACTGTGTGCTGAGCGATTTAAAATGTTGTCCATATTAACGTGTCCTTTCACAGCTCAGTAAGTTTGGTGTCTTTATTCCCGGATTATAAACGGAATAGAGACACTGGCAGTTCAGATGATTGGCCAGAGAGTGTGGAAGCCAGGAAGTCGGAGAGCTGGATTCAAATTCAGGGAGTTTTAGTGTTAGCTTTGTTTGGTGTCTATGATTAATTTATACAGTCTCTTAATTTTAAAAGGTCAATAGCGGACATTAAAAAAAAAAAAGTTACCAGAAAAAAAAATTCCTCAGAAGTGTATCTAATGAAGGCTGGGGGTGTAGCTCTGTGGTAGAGTGCTTGTCCGGCATAGGTGGAGCCCTGAATTCAACCCTGCTGGAAAGGGGGATGGGGTGGGGTGACAGGGAGGGGAGGGGGAGGGAGGAGGGGAGTAATCAAAGGAAATAGTAAGAGCACTTCTCTGTGTTAGTCCATAGAAGTAAATACTGTGATGTGTTTAGTTTATAGATAGACATACAGACAAGGTGTCCATGTTTATATATTACATTTTTACAAATATCGAGATACACTAATATAGCTCAAAGGTACCTGTCAGGCATGGTGGCACATACCTGTCATCCCAGCACTCATGAAGCTGAGACAGTTTATGTCTAAAAAAGAATATATATATGTGTGTGTGTGTATATATATATATATATATATATATATATATATTTGTTTTCCTTAATTTCTAAAATATATGTTTATTTTTAAAACACACCTAGGGGCTGGAGAAATGACTCAGCAGTTAAGAGCACTGGCTGCTTTTGCTGGAGACCCAGGTTTGTTGTACCAGTTTCACGAAACCCCCAGAGACCACCAAGGAGGCGGTTTCTGATGCAATCACATAAGGGTGCTTTTATTGTCAGGTTCAGTCTGGTCCACTGCCAGGCAGATGGAGAGAAATGTGGCGGCAGCCTCGGGCCCAGGGATAGAGAGTTTTTATAGGGAAAAACCACAAGCTGGGAATTACATGCTTTGGCCTCTTGGGATTGGGTAGAAGGGATACGGGGCAAGGTGATCTAAAAAAAAAAAAACAAAAAAAAAACTATTGGTCTAGACTTTTGGTGCGAAACCACATTTGAAACTATTGGGCTAGACTTTTGGTGAGGAACCACAACTTGCTCAACAAGATTGTCTGGACTGCTCAGCAGGATTATCTGGATATCTTCAAGGGCCATAAACCACAGACAGAATGTCTGCAGGAGCACACTGCCCTGTATCTGTTTGAGTTGTTATGGCACATTCCTGAGGTCCTTTCTGGAACTGAGTACAGCAGGTGGTCTAAGATGGTGGCCCTACCCTTAGATGGAGTCTGTATTGCCCTCACAGGTTCAGTTCCCAGCACCCATGTGGCAGCTCACAACCATCTCTAACTCCAGTTTCAGGGATCAGATGCCTTCTTCTGGCTTCCATAGGCACTACATGTGCATGATATACAGACATACATGCAGCTAAACACACCCATACACATAAAATAAGAATATATAGTGCCAGATGGTGGTGAATACCTTTAATCCCAGCACTTGGGAGGCAGAGGCAGGTGGATTCCCTGTTTGAGGCTATCCTGGTCTACACAGTGTTCCAGGACAGCCAGGACTCTATAGTTAACTAGTGGCTAGCTCTACCCTCTAATATCCAGGCAAGCTTTATTTATCAGAACACAAACAAAATATCATACAACAGCCCATCGTGAGTCCGGGAACAGCTGCACAGATTAATGCTTTTACATGTGTTAATTTTCTCTAGAAGAAATAAAAACTTATTTCCCTAAAGGATGATTTAATTTATTAGTTATCACTAAAAATTAGATTATTTAAAAGTCATCTCAAAGGTCTTGCTCTCATGCTCCAGTATTTGATCCCTCCATTAACAATCATCTACCTCCTATAGTCGGCTCAGTTCACTGAGCTGGGTTAATTACATTTATCCTTTTCAGTTCCATCCCCCTAGGCTTCTTAGGAGGTGGGCCAATCATTCACAAATCATTTTATCTCATTTTTCTTTTCCTACAGAATCTATTGTAAGTTTTACCTTATCTGATTTTGCAGTGGTTAGCAAGATCAGAGCACGGGGCCAGCCCTCCTTCTGACTTCCAAAGGAATACCTATGTATCACTCCAGTACGTGTTTGGGCAGTTTTCACTAAAACAAATTTATTTCTAGTCCTAATTTACTGTTTTTGCTTAGTTTGTTGTTGAAGTTTAGATACTGAAAATAGTTTTTTTGTTCTGTGTGATTTTTCCATTTCTGTCCCCTCTTATCAGCTATATTTCCTAATAATTCCTATGTTATTATCTGGTGTTTTCTGTAACGATCTGAGTAGTTCCCACATCCTCAGGAAGCCTTCTAGGCATGACACCCACCTGCTTTCTTGTCTTCTTACCACTTCTCAGAGTTCTTCTTTTCTACATAGTATGTGCTTCAGCTGACACGAGACTGTATTTTCTGTTGGATGAAGTAATTTCTTGATCATGCTTTCATTGTTTATAAGTCACCCACTTCTTTCCCTGCCTCCACCTCTTCTTCCTGTCATCTTTCTGTCAACATGGAGGTATCCTGGCCATTGACATGAAACGCCAGAATATGGAGGGATGGGAGAGGTATTATCTGCCAGTAGCTATGATTTAAATTTTTTGTTTTTAATTTTCTTTCTCATCAAATGGTTTGCATCTTTTGATCTGAAGAGAACATCATGCTTCAGTTTTTAGCGTTCATCAGTCACGTCCGATGCCATGAACCTTCCATGACTCCATGTTTGCTGACCTGCAAAGCTCATGGTTGCTCTTTTCTCCCTCCTGTCCTGCTGAACGCTTACGCACCTGTCCTCCTAGGAAAAGCATCCAGTTCAGAGTAAACATAACTGTGAGAACGTTTGTTTTCTTTTCTATTCTCATTCCATTCTACTCTGTACTGGATTCCCAGGGTGGTGCTCTTCTCATGGTCTACTATTCAAAATATGTCTATAGTTAACTTCAAGGTATAGCCACTTGCTTTTGATGGAAATGCAGACATAGAGGCATAGACTTAGATACAGAGTCATCTCTCTCTGTGTTGTGTGTACATGCATGTTTGCTTGGGTACATCTATGTATGGGTGAATGTATGCACACATGTGTGGAGGCCAGAGATCAACCTCCATATTGTCCTATCTACCTCGATTACTTGTGTGTGTGTGTGTGTGTGTGTGTGTGTGTGTGTGTGTGTGTGTGTGTCTTTCATTGGCCTGGAGCTACCCAGGTGAGCCAGCCCCAGCAGTCTGCTTGTTTCTGTCTCCAGAGCTGGGGATACAAGCTTGCACCACATGTAGGTTTTTTTAAGTGGGTTCCAGGGATTGAACTCAGGTCCTCAGGTCCTTGTGTTTGCACAGTAAGTGCTCCACCAGAACTGTCTCCCAAGTCTGGAGAGTCATTTCCTTGACTTCACTTTTTCACATTGATCTCGGAACCACAGAAAATGAAATGGGATATTTATAGTGTACACCCTCTCTTCCTCCACCTCATTAGTCACTCTCATCACTATAATCAAATGCATAAGAAAACGAGCTTATAAAGGGAAAAGCTTTCTTTTGGTTCACCATTGGCCCCACTATTTGGGCCTGTGGTAAGGCAACACACCAAAGTGTTAGTGCAGGACAGAGCAAGGCCTCTTCCAGTGTTACTAAAGAGAAAGTGGAGAAGGGATAGCCTTAGTCCCAACCCACCCCCAGTGACGGGCGGCCTCTCATGAAGCCCCACTTCCTGAAGACTCCACATCTTTCCAGTGTACTATCCAAAGGATCCCTAGGTCTCAGGTCTCCCAGATTGATTGCTGTTTGTAACTCTGCTAGGGGAACTCCTCAAATTTCAGGCCACTTTGTTAAGACATTAGATTAGGATGGCAGCTAGCAAGTCTTTGTAAGGTAGAATACAGCATTTTTTTAATCCTGTGTATTGCCCCAAACAGCTGAGCCCCACAGTCAAAAGACCGCCAGTCTCCCAGATGACCCTCTTGAGCTTCGTTTTCCCTGAGAAGTCTCTAAGAAAAACACATACCTGTGGATGATGAAAGCATATTACCCCAGTCCTGCTATGATTTTTGGTTCATGCTGAAGTCATGGGAGCCTAGTACCTGTCCCACAACCTCACCCCCAAGGCTCTCCTTGACGTGTTTAATTTCTGTAATAAAATTAAAATCCAGTATATTTTAGAAGCAATAATTGCTCGTTCACAAAGGAATAAGTATGAAATGGGCACCAGTCACACAGTAAATGATAGAAGATAATAGAGAAATTCTCAAAGTTCTAAGAGTGAAGGACCAGGTCCCTGAGCACTGACAGTCAGGCAAAAAAAAAAAAAAAAGAAAAGAAATAAGATTTCAAATGAAGAGCTGGGGTGTGGCTCTGAGGCAGAACACTTGCTTACTAAGCCCAAGGCTCTAGGTTCTATTCCCAGCACACACACACAAAAAGACTGGAATTTACAATGAAAGTATCCAGGAGAGGGGAGAGGGAGAGGGAGAGGGAGGGGGAGAGAGGGAGAGAGAGAGAGAGAGAGAGAGAGAGAGAGAGAGAGAGAGAGAGAGAGAGAGGAGGGAGAGGGAGAGAGAGAGAGAGAGAGAGAGAGAGAGAGAGAGAGAGAGAGAGAGAGGGAGGGAGGGAGGGAGGGAGGGAGGGAGGGAGAGAGAGAGAGAGAGAGAGAGAGAGAGAGAGAGAACGAGCACTAGGAACAAATAGGCCTAAAATGTATAATATCTGACTAGTGGAAATTAGGACTTTCAGAAGAAATCGAGCTAGGAACACAGAAAATTACCTAATAAATGACACAGAAAAACTCCCTACCAGGCCAGTGTGTCAGATAAAAATACAGACAGGCAACTAGACATATGTTATGAGATTTCACAGCCCATGCACAAGAACAAGATGCCAAAAGTTTTCAGAAAAAGATGGAGAGGTCATTTGCGAAGCTTAGTAAGCCAGAGTGGCCTGCAGCTTATCAGTCACAGCTCGGGTGATAAGGAACAAGGGTCAGGGAGCTGGAGAGATGCTTCAGCAGTTAGGAACACTGGCAACATTCACAGAGCATGGAAGTTCAGTTCCCAGCACCCACACGGCAGAAACGCCCAACCACCTGTAACTCCACAAAAACATGTGCATAAGTAAAAGTAAAATAATTTTTTTATTTTTAAAGCATGAATTGGCAGCTTTAATATATATTAACAGAGATGAGAGATAGGGAAAGGAAGAAATAAATATGTTTTAATCACATGTGGGAGCTTGTCTGAGAGTCTAAGTAATCCATGTCAAGCCCAAAGTGATTGCATAATATTAATCTTATAACTGAGGAACATAGGAAGAAATCAATATTTCAAATATTACCTATCAAGAAACCCCTGGTCTCCAGTTATTAGTGAAATGTCCATTTGACCTAGTAGGTTTAACTCCCTTCAGGTATTAGGTCTTCTGCCCTTTCTCCCATTTCTATTTGGTTGTTTGTTTGTTTTTTTTGTTTTTTTTTGTTTTTTTTTGTCCTTTTCCTCCACAAATAAAATGTGATAAAGTAGAATTGGAGTAAATAGACCATTCTCTGAGTACAACTGAAATCTAGTTTTTCCAGAGATTTAATAAGCCTTTAGGAAAAGTTCATGAAAACCCAACACCAACAAAATATCCTCTATCTGCCCAAAAGCTCCTCAGTCAGGGGAGGGTATATTCCCAAACAAAAGACAATGCTCTTCCTAACACATGGTAAAACAGCCCAGCGAAGCACAATTGCCACGATCCCATCCTGGAGAGAGCACATGTGGGGGAAAGGCCCAGCCATCCCAGCCATCCCCATCTGTCCATCTTTATCTGCAACTAATTGATTTCACAACTCTTCCGGATTTGAAATGCCAAACCTTCACAGAAGAATGCTTGCCAATCGCTCCTGAGCCTGAAAATGTATCTTTGAAAAAATAGAGAACAAGAAGTCAGAGCCCTAGAAAGGACAAGAAACCCTGTGCTGTCTAGCAGAGGGATTTGCATGGAATTACTCCTTAGGTAGGAGCTGAGGGACTCCTATGAGCCAGGCAGCGTGATCCGTGCTCAGCACACACTTGGGCTCAAGGGACCAGGCCAGGCCATCAGGAGGCTTTCAGGCCCAGCAGAAGAGGATGAGTGTGCTGTGTGAAGGTGCAGAGACCTGAGGGTGAGACGGTAAATAACAGTTTCTCTGGCCAGAAAATGCCACCCTCTGCACTAAAAATACGGTCATCCTATAAAGAAACAGTTGTTTATCAGAATTTAAGACCATCACTTAACAGCGAGGATTTCATGAACAAGGCTTAACAAGGAGTCCCAGGATTCACCATTAAATTACTCCTTTTCTCCTCGACATGTAGCCTTTTTTCCTCTCCATGCTCTGTTACTGGTTGTGTCCCATCCTGTCTATTCTCACCACCTTTGAAAGGCTGTCTTCCTCTTCCTGGAGCCTCTCCTGGGCCTCCTAGGCTCGGTTTGTGCTGGGCCTCTCTCCCCTTCCCTCCCCCTCCCTCGCCCTCTGCCCTCTCCTCTGCCTGGATTGCTGACTGGTGTTCTGGTGTTTGCTGACAGCCAGCTCCATACTGTCCCCTGACCTATATCACCTTTCTTTGGTGTCCTGTCTCCACCCTGGCTGCAGCACAGCCCTCTACATGTAGTTATTTTCCTGTCCCTGGAAACTTAGCTCTTCCAAACTTGAGCTCATTCACTTGACATCCCACACTGGCTTTCTGGCCAACTGCCCAGGCCTCTTACACTTCCATCATCTGGTGTTGAATATGCCCATTCAGGCCATCTTCCTATGTCCCTGCTCACTGCAAGGGAGCTAATATGTCAGCTTTTGTTGACAGTTTGACCCTGTGAGTCCTCTTTCCTGTGCGTGTTTTCTCAAACAAGGTGTGACAGATAGCTCCAAGACCATTAGCAGGGTCCAAGATGACAACGCACACTGAAGAATTTTAGCAAGTAGAAAGTGCCTTGCCAGAATAAGATGTTGACCAATGGCCCCTAACTGGTAAAACAGTTTTCACCTGGTAATATACTAGAACACAAGTGATTGATAAATACAGAATTTGTCATGTGGAACAGCAAATCAGACTTGTATAGCAAAGTGTGAATAACGTTTTATTCTTTGGAACTGTGAAATGTAGGGTTAAGGAAAACTTCCTATGTTTTAGAAACTGTCAAAATCTTTGTGTCTTGTGTGTGTGTGTTCACATACTTGTGCTTGTACACACATGTATATGCAGAACAGGGGTCAATGACAGATGTCTTCATGTCTTCCTTAATCACACTGTCTTATTTTTTGAGGCAGGGTCTCTCACCGAATCAGCCTAAGTGGAATTTTACCACTTAGGCTAGGCTCCCTGGCCAGTGAGTTCTATGGATCCTCCTCTCTCTGCTTGCTCAGTGTTAAGATTACAAATGTGTGTTGCCACACCCAGCTTTGTACATGGGTGCTGAGAATTTGAACTCAGGTCCTCACACTTGCAAGGCAGGTGCGTCACTGAGCCATCTCCCCACCTCCAAGATATACTTATCTTGGTGCACATATTTTATTATATTTCACATTTATATAATTATAAAAACGTATTTGGGGACTCATCTTTTACAGAAGGGAACAAACTGTACTTTTGTAAACTCTTGGCTAATGCCATGACAGATAACCATATAACTTGAGATCCATGAAACTCCCTACTCTATGGAGCTGGCTTCTGGGTGATAGATCCTGTCTCCCTGGCCTCTTTGCCACACAAACCCTACATGAAAGGGCCCTGTGTTCTCCCGACCTTCATGTGTGCATACTCTGATTAGCTAATCCATTCCTCTGCCTGTCATTTCTACCATCACCACACCCAGCTCATGCTTTGGAAGATTTCAGATATTGAAAGACTTATCACACACCAGATGTTTCGGGTCAAGAGTGGGAACTGAATTTGGCTCTGGGGCAAATTAGCAAAAAGCTACAAGCATTGTTACCATTTGCATTCTCAACCAGAAATGAGGCCTCAGAAAGTGTATCTCTCTGGGTCAGGATTTTCTCTTTTCTTACACTGCTCTTCCTCATCAGTACTGTCTTTACATGTACTTTTAAAAATGTACCCCTAGTTCTACAGTTTTCACTTTGTAAGGAACCAGAGGTACTGGAGAACCCTGAACTGGGAATGATGTAGAAATGAGATAAGCTATGCTTTTTTTTTTTTTTTTTGGCACGGATACTTTCATTTTCCATCTTTATTGGAAAAGTCTGAATGCTTTGTCTTAGTCAACGTTTCATTGCTGTGAAGAGACACCATGATCATGGCAACTCTTATAAAGGAAAACATTTAGCTGAGGTGGCGGCTTACAGTTTCAGAGGTTTAGTCCATTATCATCATGGTGGGGAGCATGGCATCGTGCAGGCAGACATGGTGCTGGAGAAGGAGCTGCTACATGTTGACTCAAAGGCAACAGGAAATGGCCTGAGAGTCACACTGAGTGAAGCTTGAGCAAGAGACCTCAAAGCCCACCCCCACAGAGACATACTTCCTCCAAAAAAGCCACAACTACTTCAACAAGGCCACACAGCCTAATAGTGCTACTCCCTTTGGGGGCCATTTTCTTTCAAACCACCACACTCTTAGATTTCTATATTTTCATTTCAAATATTATCTTTTCTTGTGGTGCTAGAGACTGAACCCAGGACTTGCACAAGCAAGTGATCTCCCACTGAGCTGGATTTTAACACAATGTTCCTGCACCTCCACATCTCAGTCTCTCCACTGGTAGAACACCTACACTCTAGCCCACTCTCACCCTCACTTTGATTTCTGCCCTTTCTCACTTCTGATCTTTAAGAGTTCAGTTTCTTTTAGTCTGCACTTTATTCTTTCTGGATCCAGTTCTTGGAATTCTCTGGGTAATACCCTTGCTTTGTGGGTCTCCTCCATTAAATCCTCAGCTGCTACCCTCTGCCCTTTGAACTGCATTTCTTAAGAAATCTTAGGAAGTCACTCTCTGCTACTTTCTGATCATACTGTGTCTTTGAGGCAACCCATTTAATCAAACTGAACTGAAGCTGGCTCTATGGAAAGTTTCACGGCTATCCTCGAGTTTAGGAGCAGTGAGGATTTCTACCGTATCTGGTTCTCACAGATGACAGAGAAATACCACAGTGGCTGTGCAGCGTCTCTTGCACAGACAGGCTCAGCAGTCCTCGATCCTACTCTAAGTGGCCCTTTTCACTGTTAAGGACCTGTGCTGTTGTGTTTCAAGAGCTAAACTATGTGACCTGAACTTCATCAAGTGATGATGTGGACTAAATGTTTGCTTCCCTGTCATCCACTCTCTTATGTTGGAATCCTAACCCCAGAATAGGGGTGTTATGAGGTGGGGCTAAGTTAGGTCAAGGCCAAGTCTACATGGTAGGATGTGTACCCTTAAAAAAAACACCAGAAGAAGCAGTGGTAGAACTCAGTGATAGAAGGGGTTCCTAGCATATACAAGTTTGATTTCCAGCATGGAAAACTGCAGAGCTTCCTTCCTGTGCCTACTTTCTACCCCAAGAAGATCTGATATGAAGGTGGCCTAAACCTGGACCTGCCTACATACTTGGATAAAATAAGCCAGGACCCTTTCAGTACCTAAAAATGGACAAGCAAAACTATCTTATTTGAGACAGAGGTTACAAACCTTGTATAGACTTGCTTTAAATACCATCTGTTCAATTTAAATCCTTTCAACATGCACAGTCCAGAAATGAAAGTGAGAACTGTGTGACTCTAGAACTGTGAAAATTGTTTTCATGCGTGGCTTGTGGGTGCAGCCAGAGACCAGACCGTTAGAGCTCTCGTCAGCATACACTTTGCATTTGCTATTACAGATAGACCCAGCTGTAAGTGTGTCTAAAAGAGAGCGCCGTTACAGGCAAGACAACATACCATCCAAATGCTCACTATAAAGGGGACACTGTGAGAAATGTTTAAAGACCTATTTCCCACAAAACCCTCCGAAGATAGATTCTATTTAGTCTATTTATGCATGGGAAAAAGAATCTGAGAAAAGTGAAATTTGCCCATAGTCACCAAAGACACTATAATTCGTGTCCAGAACAAAGCCCATAAAAACAGCTAAACATTACAGAGTTTCTATGTGTTAATATTTATTACGGTATTTTGAATGTCAAATCATAGCTATGTATTTCTGGATTAGAAGGGAAGAAAAAGGTGGGTTAAACCTCTTATTTTTCAAACACATCAGCCAATAGAAAAAGCTTCATATAAATATAATTTCAGTGCTGATACTATAATTTCAATTCAGTTAAAAAAACTTCACGACTGATGACTTTAATTAAATTGTATCATATGATTTCAACTTGGTCCTAGAGAACTGAGTTATTGGTTATGAGTGAGTCTACATTCATTGAACTGTATGTCAAATAACTTCATGAACATAAAAATTACAAGATTCTTGACAATGAATATGGACAGGTTTTAAAGTCTTTTGGGTTTTTTTTTATTATGAAATACATCAAATGTTTATAAGCAGGGTTAAAGTATGGAAGAAAAATTGACTCATTCAACCAAGACAAAAACACGAGAAGTTTTATTGTAGAGACTCCTAGATTCAGCACTGAAACGTCAAGAAAGGCTACTCAAACTGCCATCAGTCACTGTTCCTGGACCCCTCAAGAGTCAGGGTTCCAAGCAGTCACCTTGGTAGCTAGCACTGTGGATCCAAAGGACCACAGATAAGGTACTGGTTATTTATATCTGAAGTAGCTAGATAGCTAGAGCTGTGAACTGGTAGGATTTGTTTGTTTGTTTGTTTGTTTTGTTTTGTTTTTGGTTTCTCAAGACAGAGTTTCTCTGTGTGATTTTGGTGCCCAACCTAGAGCTCGCTCTATAGACCAGGCTGGCCTCGAACTCAGAGATCCTCCTGGCTCTGCCTTCCAAGTGCTGGGATTAAAGATGTGTGCCACCACCGCCCAGTGGGTAGGATTCTTAAATGGTTATTTTGGTGGATTTCTAGAGGCTCACACAAATGAGAAAACTCCCAGGAACCTCATTCTTATTCTTTTGGAGACTGTACATTTTTCTGCATTTTATCCTCTGGAATCCCACAAGGGGTGGGTTCCTTATGGCAAATATCTGAGAGAGAACCCCTTATGCCTCTGTCTCGAGCACAGGAGAAATGATTCTGAACACACCCAGAACCGATTCCCTAGGAGCATGCTAAACATGGAGAGAGTGGTATTCCTTCTCTCACTCTTACTCTCCCAATGGGAAAAGGATTAAAGAAGTTCAGCAGGTGCCAGGGAATGGAGGATGGACCAGAGGAAAATAAATCAAGAAACAACACACAAAGGTCCACTACTTAAATGAGATTTAATCACTTTGAAAACGAACACACATGATTTCTAGATCCATCAAAATCATCCTTCAAAGTGAAGGAGGAAAAAAAGACTCTCAAAAAAACAAACAACAAACAACCAACCATCTGAGGGCATCATCACTTATAGACCTGCCCTGCACACAATGTCCACTAAAAAGTACTTCTCTGGGAAGGAGATTGATACAGGGCAGATACACAAAGAAATGTATGCTGTCTCATAAGAAATAAATGAAGGTGAATCTTTTTTAATGTAAATGTATCTGAAAGGATAGTTACTTGAGGTAGAAATAATAAAAACATAGTAGTTAAAAGTATATTGAGCCGGGTGGTGGTGCACACCTTCAATCCAAGCACTTGGGAGGCAGAAGCAGGTAAGATCTCTGAGTTCAAGACCAGCCTCGTCTACAGAGTGAGTTCCAAGACAGCCAGGGCTACACAGAGAAACCCCATCTCAAAATATATACTGTACTGCACCTAAAGTGTGATGGCACCATTTAAACAGGACCTTGGATTAGATTAAAAACAACTGGAAATCTAAGGCAACCATGGGAGAGGGGTGTTAAATATAATTGCTTGGCTAAAATGAGATTTAGTAATATAAAATGCTCAGTTAAAAATGATGGTGCAAGCCAGGCAGTGGTGGCGCATGCCTTTAATCCCAGCACTCAAGAGGCAGAGCTAGGCGGATCTCTGTGAGTTCAAGGCCAGCCTGGTCTACAGAGTGAGTTCCAGGACAAGCACCAAAACTACACAGAGAAACCCTGTCTCGAAAAACCAAAAAAAAAACCAAAAACAAACAAACAAACAAAAAAATAGATGGTGCGAAAGCAGTGAAAAATGAACAAGGGAAACAGAAACAGTAACAAACTTATCAGTTACTACTTTAAATGTAAGAGGTCTAAAAACAGCTATTTAAACAAAGAAGTTTCCATGATCCACATTAAAGTCCCATCTGTAAGGGACCTATAGGAAATTTACTTTGTATATACTCAGACAAGTTAAAAGAAAGATGAAAATAAACTAAGACACATTAAATCCACGAGCTTTCTTAACTTTAGCCAGGGAAGACTTCAGAACAAGAAAGATTAGTTGAAAAAGGCAGATGTGGTGGTACAAGCCTGTAACCTCAGAACTGCAAAGGACTGAGAATTCAGGGCCAGTTCAGGTTACAGGACAAGAGTTCATATTTAAAAAAGAAAACCCAAGTCAAAAAGTTGTAAGTGCATGCTACTTGTTCACACACACACACACCCCAGCATCAGAAATGAATGAGGGGGTGATCAATACCAATTCCAATGATGTAAGAAAAATATTATGAACACGTCCATGTCACACACAGACAATGTAGGTGAAATGGATGCATCTTTCAAAAGACAAAACGCACACAAGGAGAAATACATAAATGGACTATTCTCATACATTAGAGAAATACAGGAAACCTTCAAAAACTGAGGTAGGTCAGTGGTTTCACTTGTAAATTCTATACAGAAGGTAAAAAGCATAGCAATCTCCCATAATCCCTTCAGAAACTTTGAGGGACAGAACTCATACTGGTGGCTTATTAGTGTAATAGAACAGAGCAGGCGGGATAACAGAGAAAAGGTTCTGCTTGAATGAGAACAATTCATAAGTAACATTAGGTATTTAACATAGTGTTGGGGCAACAGAACCCGCTGAACTTGAAAATCCAGAGTACTTACATGACCTTCTCCAATTTAACTGGTCTGTGCTTCTGAAACAGCAGACCTACTACTTCTCAGCACACACAGACACTGAACTGAAAACTCACTTCTGTCAACATTTATTAAATGCCAACTGTGTGCCATCAATGTAAAGCTCAGGAGTAGGGGCTGGAGAAATGGCTCGGTAGTTTAGTGTGTTTTTCAATGGTTCCCAACACCCATGTCAGGTGGCTCACAATCTCTTCCAAATCCAGCTCCAGATCCATGGCCTCCATAGGCAGCTGCACACACATGGCCTACTCAGACACACATATGCAAGTAAGTAGACATAAATCTTTTAAAAAAGAAACAACTTTAAAAACTGCGGCAGTAAGGCAAAATCTTTGACTTCATGACATTTTATTAAGGGGGAAAGATGTGTGAAAAATAGAGCAGAAAGAAATAGGCAGAATGAGAGAGAAGGACCTAGAAAATAGAACCATCAGAAAAGTTTCTCTAGCACGTTATGTGTTTTCCTGCATGTATATCTTTGCACTGTGTGTGTTCAATACATGTACTTCATGCCTCAGGAGGCCAGAACACCTGGAACTGGAGTTGCAGACAGTTGTGAGCTGCCATGTGGGTGCTAGGAATCGAACCCAGTCCTCTGGAAGAACAGACAGTGCTCTTTAACAACTCAGGCTTTTTCCAGCCCAGGAAGGTGGTATTTTAAATGAAGTGTACGGCCTTCTCTGATCAGTAACATGGCAGGGCAAAGGCCCTGATGGTGAAGATACTTGGCATGTCTAAGGAAGAGCATGGTTAATGTGGCTGGATCCAGTGAGTTCAAGGAATTACAATAAGGTCCAAGAGAAAGTATTATTGGGTTGCAAATATTGGTAAGGACCTCCGTTCCTATAGGGAGTTAGGATGCCACTGGATCTGAGCAGGAGGACACAACCCTGACTTCAGAACCACCCAGACAACTGCGTGGAGAAAACGATCACAAGGCATCAAGGGTGTTAAGTAGAAAGAAATCCTTTGCAGTGGTAACTGCACACAGGCTTAGACTAGGGTAAACCGGTGAAAGCGGTACACAGAGTATGGGGATGCTCCAGAGGAAGCAACAGCATTTTCTGGGATGGGGTATGAAGTGTACGTAAAGAGAGGCATCGAGGACATTTTAGGCTAGATCAGAATAACAGAGTTATTGGTAATACTAACTAGTTCATTTTAGGTCACAAGTCAGATATTTAATGGGTTAAGATAGTATTTCATTCTACTATGACATAAGTTTATGATTTTCACCAAATTTTAATTTTTCAAAATTCATTCTTCAGGTCAGTTTACAACACTGGCAGTTTTCAATCAGAAAAGGTTTTATTACAAGAAACAATGACATCAGGTAAAAATGCAAAAAATTGTGCAATTACGGCAAAATGTTTAAAAATATCTACACATTTGCCCCATAGGACTACAGTACTTACTACATACCTGAGCACTGAATATTGAATGCCATTTTAAACTTCTTTACATGGGACTCTGGTTCCTTACAGATCACATCCACTTTTCCTCATGCACCAATGAAATCAGCTTGACGCTTACACATCAACTTTGTAGGAGAACAAGAAACAAAGACGACATAAATAATTTCTTCTTTCCTACAACATAGTTACACCTAGCCCAGTTTTCATCGTATAAAAACTATATAGGAAAAGTGCTACGTACATTCTTCAAACAGTTAAAGTGGGATTGGCATTTGTTAGATCTTTTAATTCTGTAGTAGCATTGTGCCTTCTACTAATATTCTCATACTATGAAAATGTACCTTAAGTATCTACACATAAACCCACACGTATCACTAATCTTAGTTTCCTAGGACCTTTTCTGAAATCATTTTAAAAGTGGCAAAATATCCCAGCTATTTAATGTAAACAAATAGTTCTTCATACAAAATTCAATATATATATTCTACTCCCATAGCAAATTCTAAACCTTGGCTTTGACACACTATACTTAGATGATACCCTCAATATACACTGTTATAACAAAAGGACCAACTGTTGTACAGATCAACAGAATAAATCTAGTGTAGATTAGCCACAGTGTGTTGTTCTTTTATATATCATATGGAACACGTACATTGCTAACTCAATGTTCTATGTCTTGTTTTCAAGTAATACATTTTCCTAAATACAGAGATTGTCAAAGTGGCAGGAAATCTTAGATACTCAACAAAGCTTTCAAAAATAAATTACATGGATATCTCTTGTAAAAACTATTTTTCCCTCTCATTAGCAATGCAAAACTGTAATTCAAAAAATTCACAGAAATAACTCTAAAACAGCATGAAGCAAAAGGAAACACAAGGCAAACTAGAGAGGTAAAAAAATATTGGTTGACAAAGTTGACAGAGATTAGGAGGGACCGCACATCTATCTGTGCAGGACACAAACACACACATTCTGTGAATGCTGTCCACTTGACTTCCTGCTTCAGAGAACCAGCTCTACTCGGAGGGCCTTTGTAAAGCAGTCTACAGTTTCTGGAAAAGGAGGTATGTGATGCAAGAGGCAATGTTTTCAATTTGTTTCACAGTATCACCTTACAATTTGTGCAAGACTTTTTTTCTTTTCTTTTCTCTTCTTTTTTTTTCAATACAAACCATGCCAGTTTTCTTCAAGAGAATCAAACTTCCAGCTGAGGACAGACTCTGATCTTATGTGTGTATTACTTACCGGTTATAGTAAGCATAGTAATGAGTACATTATCAATCCAAATACTTGCCTTAGGTACAAAAGGACTTAGTTAGGAATATTAACATGAAGGACAAACCAACTGAGAAACGTATCAGTTAAATATGAACAGCTCCTTAGAACCTACAGTACAGAAAGCTACGATTCTGTTCACTCCTTCATCCTTCCTTCTATATCACCTTCACCGAGAACAAGTGTTTCAACATAAAAATATTCACCACTGTTGAGTGCAATAAATAAAGAGGTTATAACTGTAATATGAACCTTAAAAGCCACTAAATTATTAGAGTACTGCAAGAGTCATTTCTAGAAAACAGAATTTTAAAAGTAGGTGTAAAACTTCACATTTTAAGTTATATAATTATAACTTTCATGGTACCAACAATGACTGGACAAGTAGAGGATGGAAAAAGAGGTTGGGCAACAAAACAGCCCATGTTAGTGCAAACTTGGGATTGTAAAACTGAATCCAGTTAGACCAATGGCCATCGGCCATATCCTATCACACAGAGCAGACCTCGTGGAGTCACAAGGCAAAGTGCCACAGCCATGGAACTAGCATGCTAATCTGAAAGAGAAACACAGACTCAAACCATTTAAACCGGTCTAGCTACACATGAATTAACTTATACGAGCACCAGTCACCTGCAAATCTGAGCCCTTTCTGGGATTTTAAAAGATGAGACAGTAGCACTTGAAAAAGTTATGGACAGTAAACTGCCACTTCAAAGTTTTAACTTAAAGTTACATGAGAATATGAAACAACGTGACTGAAAGTTCTTTCTGAAACTGAGTTTTCCTTCAGTTTGACAGAGCTTAAAATCTCATACACTTGAAAACAGTACACAAAAATAGATATGTAAATACATATAAATAGTAAGAATGAGGATCTAAGTTAGTGCTTCTCTGTGTTAGAGATCACAGCTAAATAAATGATATTGCCTCATATTGTTACCCGTATTTAAAATAAAAAGTCACGTTAACTAGTTTGGATGTCTCTACCCAGGAATACTCAAACTGCTTTTTAAGAGTGCATAGTTGTCTTGATTCACCTGGTTTCTCAGGGACTATTTATCACAAAATTCTAGAATGATACTTTTATGCCAGGGGTGGAAAAATGCTGATAATTGCACTTTGTTATCTTTCCTTACTGAAATGAAAATATCATGAAGATAAAAGCAAATCCCTCCCCACACCACAACCTTTACGAGCACCCATTTCTGTATACAAAACTCTCAGCTTTCATCAATGTTGACATTATTTCCTAAACAAGGTTCCTTAGTATGAGATGCCAGTGACGTGCTGAAGCCTGCTACTTATTACAGTACTTTCTGAAGACACTGAGGATAGAGTTTAGCCACAGCACACTCAAAATGGCGGCCAAGGTCCCACAGCCGATCTGGGGTCTCATACACTTTCATCCACTGGTCAGCAATATCATCATACTGGTAAAGAGAATTTTTCCTGCTGGTTCTGAAGATATGTTCTTCAACAGTCACTTGAGTAGCTCGGACAAATAAATGGAGTTTATTCTGGAAAAGTACCAGCTTAAGGTATGGATTTATAGACTGATCACATGGAAAGTCCTTCTTACGAGTCCATTTATTTAGCTCTATGTCATAGGCTTCTACAGTAAACACACGCTGATGATTTCCACAGGTTCCAGCTATGTAGTAGATGGAGTCCTTGTACACAGCCGCCAAGCCCTGGATTCTAGGCACAGTCATGGGGGTTAGAAATCCCCAGTAGTCTTTTTGAGGCTCATAGAAGAGGAAAAATTCTCCTAAAAAAAAAAGATAAAAAGAAACAAATATGTAAAATTTCGAGTTTGGTTGCATCTTTAATTCCAACCTCTGAAGACTAAAGAGCTTATGTTTTCCAAACATTTGCCTCCTAAAATTAACAGAGTAACAGTAATATTATAGTCAACCTGCATTGGTATATACGATCTGGGGAGAATAAGGCAGGCAACATGCACACATACAATTTAACCATAAAAACCCATTACATATGTGTGTGCTATTTGGTTAGAAAATAGCACATAGAATTGTTTAGATTTGTGCTTGTGGGTCACTGATGTGTTTACATGAATGCTGTTATAAAGCAAAGATAAATTTCAAAACAATTTATGGAACTGACATTGAGTCAGTTACTATTCTAAACTGACAATAAAAGGCTGTGGTGAGTCAGACTGCCAATAGGAAAATGTCTGCAAGAATTAAAATAATGAATTACAATATCTTGCTAATGATATAGCATTGCTTGTTTTTTTGAGATAAGGTCTCCAGGCTGAGCTCAGGCTGGCTTTAACTTAAAATCCTCCTACCTCACCCTTCAGAGAAGTGGGATTATAGGCATGTGCAGCTATGCCCAGCTTAATGAGAACACTATATAATGTCTTTGTGTTAACAATATGAACCCTATGGGCAGATTAAATTTATACTTCAGCAGTTATACATAGAGCAGGTTGAACATTCTTTATCCGAAGTGCTTGATATTTCAAGTATTTCAGCTTTTAGAGTATCTGCATATACATAATATGTTACTTTGGGGATTACTCCAAGTCAAAACATGAATTACTACAGTATCTTCATTGCCTGTGCTTCGACTGTCACCTGTTATATAAGGTCAGGTATGGAATTTTCCATGTGGAGAACCACAACAGTGCTCAAAAAGTCTCAGATTTCAAAATATTTTGGCTTTTTACATTAGCGATGCTCAACTTATAAGACATAACCTTGAACAGTTTTCGTCAGGTTACATATATAAAGAGGCTTTGTTGGAGTTAGTAATGAATACCGGATTCATACAGCTTCCCTTTAAACTATTCTATTAGGGATACTCTCATCTATAAATTAAATTGCCTGCTTAATAACAGTGACATTTCAACTCCAATTTTATTTAAGTCTCAACTTTTGCTTACACATTACTTCTCCTTACTGGCTAACATATTACAGTATTCTTGATAAAGAAAATGGAGTTAAGACCTTTTACATGTCTCAATTCTCTACAAATTTCTTATAACAAAAAGTTAAATTTTAAGAAATCTCAACTCAGTTGATGCAGGACCTCCTTCCTGCATCAAGGCTGAGCAAGGCATCCCACCATAGGTAATGGACTCCATAAAGCCAGCTCATGCACCAGGGACAGATCTTTATCCCACTGCCAAGGGCCCCTCAAACAGACCAAGCTACACAACTGTCTCTCGTATGCAGAGGGCCTAGTCTGGTCCCATGCAAGTTCCACAGCTTTTGAAGGAGGGGATGGGGGCGGGTGGTTGGAGGGGAGTAGGAGGAGGGTTGAGAGGGGGATCTGCGGCTGTTATGTAAAATGAGTAAAAAAAATTAATTAAAAAAAGAAATCTCAACTCCTCTTTAATAAACTAAAATCAATGATAAGCAATTAAAAAGACTCGGGGCCTCAGATTCTTATGTAAAATAAAACCTCCAGTTAAAAACTTTGTTTTGGTCCTGATAATCTATTAAGTCATTGCTGTTTTGATACAGTATTTGCATTAATATACAGCCCACACATTCCATTGAGCCTTAAAATTATCTCTATAAACTACTTTGCCAGTAACATACAGAGATAGAGATAGAGAGAGAGGAGCATACTTCATCACACTGAATGATATAACCATCTTGGATGAATTATACATCCATTTTTATATTTTACAAAGATAAGCCCAAGTCATGCCAAGTTTTCATTTAACTAAAATATGGTACCAGACAGTACTTCTCCTTAGTTAATTCTGCAAAATAAGCAACGTACAGCAAACATGTCCAGGCATCTCTCAAAAATTTTAAGTCAAAAGATTAGAGCAAAAAATATAATTTTTTAAAAAATGGGATAGGGCTTAAAAATAACTATATATATCTTCATAAAAACTTACATTGTTCCTGTTTTATTCATGTAGTCATATAAGGAAATCATTTAAACATAACCCATTAAGAAACACGGAAAGTGAATAAGGATTTTAGAATTATCCACACTGCATTCAAAATCCCAGCAAGTAAAACCTTTAAGAAAGATGTTAAAGGGAAAGAGCTCAGGGAGAAAATGCTTGCAATACAAGCAAGAGGATCTAAGTTCAGATTCCCAGGAGCTACAAGGAAGCAGGGCATTGTGGCATACAAGTAACCCCAGCAGTGAGGGAGTGGAGGAAGTCAGATTCCTGAGGGGCTCGATGGCCAGCCAGTTGAGACAATTGGTAAGCTCCAGTTGCAAAGAGATCTTGTCTCAGAACTAAGGTGGACAGCAACAGAGAAAGACACCCAATGTTAATGTCTGATCTTTACACCTGCACATTCATATACACACCATTTAAAAAAAAGGTAAGATCTAAAGATCGTAACTTCAAGCCTTTGTAATTAAGCTTCATAACTATGGAACCCTTTGTGGGGGCTGGAAAGTGGCTCAGTGGCTAGAAGCACTAGCTGTTCTATTAGAGGGCTCGAGTTCGATTCCCAGCATCCACACAGCAGCACAACCATCTTACTCTAGTTCCAAGTTACTCATCGCTCTTCTGGCCTCTGCAGTCACCAAGTAGGTATGTGGTACACAGACATACATTCAGGCAAAATATCCATATACATAAAAACAAACAAGCAAAAAACCCACAAACAAAAAAAATTGGTAAGAGTTGGAAATATAGTTCAGTGTTTAAAAGCACTGGCTACTCTTCCAGAGGACCTGGGTCCAGTGTCTAGAACACACATGTCAGTTCACAACTGTCTAGAACTCCAGTTCCAGGGGATCCAACACCCTCTTCTGATCTGTGGACACTGCATGCACATGGTGCCCAGACATAAATACAGGCAAAATGGTCATACATATAAAAGAAAAATAAATCTTTTTTAAAAAATCCTTGGTAAATGAATAGTGTAATTCCAGTAAACTCATTTGGTAAGTTCCATAAAAAAGTAGTTGCGAGCCAGGCGGTGGTGGCGCACGCCTTTAATCCCAGCACTCGGGAGGCAGAGCCAGGCGGATCTCTGTGAGTTCGAGGCCAGCCTGGGCTACCAAGTGAGTTCCAGGAGAGGCGCAAAGCTACACAGAGAAACCCTGTCTCCAAAAACAAAACAAAAAAAAAAGTAGTTGCTACATCTCTTGATTTTATTATTGAAAAACAAAAAAGATTAATTTTTGTTTGTTTAGACTTTTTAAAATGCTCTGAAATAGTAAGTAGTAGCTGCACTATTACTTATTAAATTGCTTTTAGAAATACTTTATATGATATCCAAACATAAAACAAAGGACCATTTCAATAACTTAAAAATATCTTAAATTTTTAAACTTTTTTACCTTGATTTTCTCAGACAGAGTGTTCTAGTACAGTTCACGGTTAGGAAACCAGAAATATGAACTGCTAGAACTGCTGCCTGCTTTACTATTATTAAGCACCCCACCCTTTGGTGAAGAATCACTGTCACCTACCCTGTAAAACATAGATCTTCTCTTTGTGCTCCACAGCATTATGAAACTCCATTGCAACCGGCATGGCACAAACAGTCATCCAGCAGTTCTCTCTGCTGTCATAACACTCCACGGACTTGAGGGAGTTTCTTCCGTCACCTTCATACACACGCCCTCCAATTGCATACATCTTACCAGAGCAATGCACTAGTTTGCAGCCTATTCTGGCTCGAAGCAAGGATGGCTTGGATAGCCATCTATTGGTGGAATGGTCATACATCCAAAAATCATTTTCTGCCTTATGATCGATGGAGACCTCACTGCTGCTTGGCCTGTACCCTCCTGCAATGTAAATGTCATTATCTGGTGATACCAGAATCCCAACTTCTCTTAGGTCATTTGGTGGTTTGCATAGTTTAAACACTCTTCCTGTGACTATATCTAGACAAGGCACTGTTTGCTTCTTTCCTGAGTGTTTGTGTGCAGCATCAAAACAGATGATCATTTCAGAAGCAGTCATTCCAAGCCTCTGCGTACAGCCATTGGTGTTGGATAGTCCCTTTTCTCCATAGCTTTTGGCTATGGCCTGTGCAAACTGAGGTGGAATTTTCTTGATAAATGTATCTTCCATCAAAGGAAAACGTATACATTTGGCAAAAATTTCTGGAAGGTGTACTTCTCTTTCATTTTGCTCATGTTCAAACCACCTTATAATGCTTTCATAAACATGTTCTTCCCGGTCTACATTTAAATCATCACTATCTAGTATGCTTATGAGTTGGTCTTTTGTCAGCTGGAGAAACTCTTGCTCTTTGGTGACACACAGAAACTTTTTACGGATGTATTCTTTTGATCGATCTCCAAGTTCCTGATGACCATAATGATCAGCAAAGATAAAGACCCCAATAGAATTTTGTGGGTCCAAATGACTAATCATATACTTAGCACACTGGTCTTGTATGGAAGGAATTTGGAAGATGCTAGCTGTAGTGAACAAGGCTTGAACATTGGCCTCTGTCAGAATAACTCTAGAGGTATAGGCATAATTCAATACTAAATCCATTGATTCAGCTTCGACACCAATGATTCGAACTTCTTTCTGAGTACTCTCTGTAAGGCCGCTAGTGAACATGGACCTAAGAAAGAAAAAGTGGTTAATATTTTATATGTACCACAAATGAACATTTTTAGAAGTATAAAGTTGTCACACAGATAAGTCCTTCTGAAGCAAAAGGAATACATTCCTCATGTTCTGCACAGGGTTGAACTAGTACAAGGATTTAAATCTAGTTAATCTCAAAAGCTCTGTTCTCAGGGCCATTCCATCTTGTGCCAAGAGTTAAAAAACATACAAAATAGGTACACTGGTAGATTGCTTCAAGCTGAAATCACCAGGGGAACTAACTAAAGCTGATGGAAGGGCCATGTGGCCTATCTCCTGTGGTGGTACTATGTTCCCCAAATATTGTGCACCTTAATAAACTTATCTGGGGTCAGGGAACAGAAAAGCCACAAGATACTTAGGCTAGAAAATGTTAGCACAAGCCTTTAATCCTAGCATTCCAGAGACAGAAATCTCTCTGGATCTCTGTGAGTTCAAGGCCGCATTGGAAACAGCCAGGCATGGTGACTCACGCCTTTAATCCCAGAAAGCAGCTTTTAATCCCAGGGAGTGGTGGTAGAAAGCAGAAAGGTTTATAAGGCGTGAGGACCAGAAACTGGAAGCATTTGGCCTGGTTAAGTATTTGCCTGGTTAAGCATTTGGCCTGGTTAAGCATTCAGGCTTCGAGCAGCAGTTCAGCTGAGAGCCATTGGGATGAGGACACAGAAGCTTCCAGTCTGAGGAAACAAGACCAGCTGAGAGGAACTGGCAAGGTGGCTTGTTCTATCTCTCTGACCTTCTAGCATTTACCCCAATAACTGGCCTCTGGGTTTGATTTTATTAATAAGAACTTTTAAGATTCATGCTACAGTCTCCCTCTATGCAGCAAATCATGGAGACTCTTTCAGGATGGTGGTCCTTCACATACCAAGGCTAGAAAATAGCCACGATCACCAGAGTAACTGGGTAAATTGTGGCTGGAGTGAGCCTCATTAAACAAACTCTGAAGTCACTCTTTATCTCTCAAATGCTTCTACAACTCCCCCACTCCCACATATCCCTAAGTAACATCCTAAAATTTATGGTCCTAATCCAGATAGCCACTTACCCTGACATTCCTTGACAAATGTACTGTTCTTTGTCTAACAGATATAAATGCATCATACTTCAGTTATTTGTGTGGACTTTACTTTCTTGGAAAAATCCCTCTGTGCATATAAAATTAATAAGATTCTTACAGGCATCTCTTGTTAATCAGATTGTGTGCTAATTGGGTTCCTCAGTCTCACCAGAGCCCACATAAGACATGAGAAAGGGAGAGGGGCAGGATTCTGTTCTCACATGCCAACTATGGGAAAAGGAGAATATTGGTAATAAAGCAAACCATAAGTGACATATTTCAGATCTGATTGTCCTTGGAGCACCTACTCAAGCCTCTAGTCAAGACAGATAAGGTCTCTAGATAAGAGACCTTAAATTGTCAAGTCCCAGAAAGTTCAATATATCATCAGGATAGCTAAATTATCCTAAGCACATTGCGCCAATCTAATAAAATCTTTGATGGCTCAGTGAAAATTACAAGGGAACTTGTATACACAAAGTAAATTTTCATCTCAGAAAGAGAATAGCATTCTTCAAAGGTACATATTTTTCACCTATACCTTTTAAAACTGAAATCATATTTTCACCTATACCTTTTAAAACTGAAATCCTTTGAAAGACCATTTTACTTATTCTTGGACACTTTGAAAACCCTTTCTTAAAATAGATATACTTCAAAGTTAAAGTTCCTGTATTTTACCTATTTATATCCATATAAAAAATTATGATAGGGTTAATATAATGCCTTTTTCTAAAAAGAGTTTCACATTTAACACATTGCTGATTCCATGGAAATTATGTTTAATTTCCCCAACTTATACCCTCAGGACTAAGCTTCTAAAGTGGGTGCAGTGGTGTATGACCCCAGTTCATGGAAGGCTGAGGCAAGAGTGTGATCACAAATTCATAGCATCCTGAGCAACAGTAAATCTGAGAACAGCTTGGGCATGCTGTAATATTTTGCTTCAGTTTGGTTTTTATTTCTTTTTTAACTGAGTATATTTATGAAACCTTTCTCAAAACAGTAAGCAGATAAAACACTTGGACTTTTAAGTAAACATTTCCTTTCTGTGAGGCTTCATTCTAAAGAACTTTTTGTTGTTGTTTTGAGACAAGGTCTTTTTATATAGCCCTGGTTGTTCTGGAACTCACTACATAGACTAGGCTGGCCTTGAACTCACAGAGCTCCTCCTGCTTCTCTCTGACTTCCCAAGTGCTGGAATTAAAGGTATGTACTACCACAACTAATCATTCTAGGAAACTCTTAAATAGTAAAAGTCTTCCAAAAGCCCTATGAGAAAAGATGTGTGTGTTTTTATTCTTTCTGAAAAGCCTCTGGGGTACTTAATAGAATTGAAGAAATCTATGCGGTAAGGGGGATAAAAGCAACTAGATCTAGACACTTTGAACTTGTTTCGTTATCCTGTGAAAAGTATCCTAACTGGGAAAATGGGCAGACACCTTTGAAATCCCCATCAAATACATGGGGGCTTCATTTTTTAAAAAGATTTTTTCTTTTATTTATATGTATGTTTGTGGAGGATTGTTCACATGTGAGTGCAGATGTCTGTAGAGATTACAAGAGGGCATTGGATCCCCCTGGAATTGGAGCTACAGTGGTGGTGAGTGGCTTGATATGGGTGTTGCTAACTAAATTTGGATCCTCTACAAGAGCGGTTAGTGATCTTAACCATGGAGTCATCTCTCCAGCCCTCAATGTGCGAGATTTTAATACATAGAATGAGAAACCTGGAGGGTGCAAGGGCTCAACTTGGTATACAGACTACTTATCTTTTTCATTTCAATAATGTAAGTTTTAAGTTTAATATTACTACAGGCTTTGATGACTACAAATCAGATGTTCCTACATTTGAGCTGGTTTCTAGTTCAGGTGCAGAATGATTCACCTATAAAGCTACCAAATAAAAAGAAAAACCTGGGCCTTCATTAGGTAGAAAGGGAGAACGTCATCACATATCTCTTTATCCTGGGAGCCACTCTTGCCTTCAACAGGCTAGGCTAACACACGGGAATGGCCTGATACCTTGGTGAGTTCCCTAAAAGGTTCTTCATGTACTCTAAATACATTGGGAGTACTTCCTCGCACAGAATCCCAAGTAGCAAAAACATTTCATAGTCATTAATTTTGGCAATCACTGGATCAGAAAATGGCCAGATCACATTCCAGCTGTTCTAATTCTTTCACCTGTGTTGCCATGCAAGGTTTAGAAACTATTAAGTATGATTTCTGAGATCCCCACACCAAGACAGCCAAGAAACTTGTGTGCAGAAAAGAATTTAGTTTTTTAGTTTTCTAGCAACATCTACATGTGAATGGAATGTTCAGAAATAGTCCCAAGCATTTTTTAACTTCTTAGAAACTAAGATCTACTGTATCCATACTTCTTTTGTGTAGGCATTCAAATCTAATTTTAATTATATGTGACATTTATACGGTATTATCTACAGAATAAGGTTTCAGTGAGAAAATTTTTACTTTGAAGCTCCAATTTATTTTACTATCAAAGATAACAGTTTTTCTTAAACACAAACTTTAATGAAGACTCATTTCATCCATTTTTTGTCCTAAAGTGTCACACGGTTAAATCTACTTTTAGAATAGAATCTAGCTCTGCCACTTGAATGACTCAGATAGCACTCACTGAATCTTTTTTCATATGTAAATGGGATATGTAGGTATGTATTTCATATGTATCTGATTAGAGATAAGATTATTAAGATTATAGAAGACAGTATATATCAAGTAAGCTTCATTCAGTTTGGTAAGGGGCAACTGTGGTAGATAGTCCAACACATACATGAGGAACAGCAGTGGTTTCCATTGCCAGGCTAGCTTACTACCCCGTGTTAATTAACACTTAGTAGTTCAATGACCTACCCACAACAAGTCTAATCGGGTTTTGTCTGTTTGTTTTTTGAGACAGGGTCTCTGTGTGTAGCTTTAGAGCCTTTCCTAAAACTCACTCTGTAGCCCAGGCTGCCTCGAATTCAGAGATCCGCCTGCCTCTGCCTCCTGAGTGCTGGGATTAAAGGATTAAAGGCCTGAGACACTGCCCAGCTCTAATTGGTTTTAAGATCAGACTGAAGCCGGGCACTGGTGGCGCACTTCTTTAATCCCAGCACTCGGGAGGCAGAGCCAGGCGGACCTCTGTGAGCAAGACCCAGGACAAACAGAACTACAGAGAAACTGTCTTGAAAAACCAAAAAAAAAAAAAAAAAAAAAAAAAAAAAAAAATCAGATTGAAGTAACTACATTCAACCCAGCATTCTGAGAAGGAGGAACAAGAAACTCATGAATGCAGCATTACAGCGGGATGTGCCCTGTAAGCACCTCGAAAGATAAAGCCGGAGTGTGGCTGACAAGATGTTCTTGCTATCATTCATAAACCACTTCTGAACACCAAAGGACTTTTAAAAGAAAATACTTGAAACAAAACATTTATGCTCAGGAAGAAAGTTACCTTTTCCAATCACCTGTTCTCAGAATAAGAATTTAGTTTTCAGACCCAACTTTAAAATGTTCACTTTTCGCCGGGCGGTGGTGGCGCACGCCTTTAATCCCAGCACTCGGGAGGCAGAGCCAGGCGGATCTCTGTGAGTTCGAGGCCAGCCTGGGCTACCAAGTGAGTTCCAGGAGAGGCACAAAGCTACACAGAGAAACCCTGTCTCGAAAAACCAAAAAAAATAAAAAAATAAAAATAAAAATAAAAAAAATAAAATGTTCACTTTTCAATAGTATATGATAAAAGTAAACAGAAAATGAAAGTGAAAAAAGCAGTTACTTCTGGGAATCTTGAAACAAAGACTTAAACTATTTCATTTATTCCACCTTTTTTTTTTTTTTTTTTTTTTTTTTTTGGTTTTCTGAGACAAGGTTTCTCTGTGTAGTTTTGGTGCCTGTCCTGGAGCTAGCTTTGTAGACCAGACTGGCCTCGAACTCACAGAGGTCCAGCTGGCTATGCCTCTCAGAGTGCTGGGATTAAAGGAGTGCACCACCACCGCCCGGCTCTTCCACTACTTTTTACAAACTCCATGGCATTAAAACAATCTACTGTCCTGATTTACTCATAAAGGTACAGGTTCCTGTGTTTTAAACTCTAAAAAAATGTTATACATACTTTAAAAAAAATCATGAATTTTTAAAAATAAATTGTAGATCATTCTCTAATAAAACTTCCAATGATTGAAACACTGTATATCTTCGCTGCTGCCCAATATAGCAACCACCAGCCCCACGCAGCTACCTGTGTACCTGACATGGCGCCTTCTATATTGGGGAACACCTCACACAGAGGTCCACGAACTTAAAATCCAACTATCTGATCTCTAGAATCCCACAGGTCAAAACAAGGGCTTCTTAATAAGACAAGGCCTGTTACCTCCTCGCAGAAAACAAACTCATTGTTTACCTTCATTTATTTGTCCCAACTCAATATCATAACCAGCTGGGCAATACTGGGGACGAAAGGGAATCTGGTACGGATAGCAATACAAGTTTCTACCGTCGTCATACCTGAAGTAGGGGCTGATTGCAGCAAGAACGTTTCTATGACAGGAAAATGTTTTCCCGTGATCCACTTCCACTACAATGTCTGTCAACTGTCCTTCATCGTACATTGTTTTGAGTTGCTTAAGAATACTGCAAGCATGGAAGGGGTCCATGGCTTCGTTGGTTGTGTCTGAAGATGGGATCCCATTCGTTGCTGGGGAAGACTTACTTAAATCTAGGAAAAAAAAATCATACAACCACAAGAAGTTCGAGGCCAGTTACGGCGTCGTGGGTCCTTTCCCCCCAACCCTTCACACAAACACCCCTGTCTAGGCACAGGACCGCCGACGTGGGCTCTGGGAGCCGAGCGCCGAGCGAGGGCGAACAAGTTCCCAGGCCAGCGCGCTCCTCGGGAGCCCGGCGAGCCCGGACCGCCGCGAGGGAGGGTGTGAGGCGAGCCAGCCGAACCGGCGGCGGCGGTGCGCGGGGACTCGGCTCGGGGCCGAGCGGGGATCGAGAGCCTCCCGAGGGCAGCGCGACTGAGGGCGAACGCCAGGGCGACCCGCAACCGCCTCGCGGGCGGCCGGTATCCAGACGCCCCGTCTCCGCGGGCGCGCCGCCCACCGCCCTCCTCCCCATTCATCTTCGCCCCCGCGCCCGCCGCCTCTCCATCCTTCCCTCCCTCCCGCCTTACGGCCGCCTCCCCAGGTCGGGGCCGACCACCGCGCGCCTGCTTCCCTCTTCCAGCACCGCGGCAGCCGTACCACGCCACCCACCTGCCGACGCAGCCATTACTCCAAGGGGCCCCGGCTCCGGTTATTTAAAGAGGAAATGTCATTGCGCTTCGCTCGCTCCCGGGTTCCGGCTCTACTAAGCATCGCCTAGCCAATGAGGGCGCCTGACCAGGCTGGCTCCTCCCCAAGCCTCGAAAGGCTTGGCGATGATTGGTCAGCGTTCGAATAATTGCGCATCGGGAAATGTAGTTTTAGTGCCCCCGTTCCCGCGTGCTCCTAGTCGGGCAGAGGCCCAAACCAGGTGTTCCTATTGGCTAGCTGGGCGGAGGTGGAGAGTCCGGAGCCTGCCAGCTTGTGCCTGTGAGATGCGCAGCGCCCGCCGGGAAATGTAGTCCTCTGGCTGAGAAGGACTGTCACTCTCAGGCGTGAGGAAGGAGAAGCTCTTGTAGCCCAAATTTCCCTGGCTAAGGCCTCTCGACTAGTCTCGACTCCGTTTTAAAAATCAATTCTTCATTCCCCAAACTCCCTACCCGTGACTAGATTACGGTATGAAAACGCGCTCTACGTGAGAGCTTTTAAACTCTGAAAAGTTGGAAATGGTCAGGAGGGCTGTCATCCAAAAATGCAAAGGAATTAAGACACCCTACCCAGAACAAAAATATCAATATCGGTAGGTTGCCGGGCGGTGGTGGCGCACGCCTTTAATCCCAGCACTCGGGAGGCAGAGCCAGGCGGATCTCTGTGAGTTCGAGGCCAGCCTGGGCTACCAAGTGAGTTCCAGGAAAGGCGCAAAACTACACAGAGAAACCCTGCCTCGAAAAACCGGGAAAAAAAAAAAAAAATATATATATATATATATATATCGGTAGGCCCCAAAGCAGACCTCTGATGAGTCACCTGTGACATCCACTTGAAATTGCATCCCCTTAGCCACATGCCCTGCTTTTTCACAGAAGAGCTGGATCTGGTTACAAGGCCACCCGGGATCAGAATCCACTTGGCTTACCTATCTAGCACACCCAGGAAACACTTGTCTCACTCAAGAGTACAGGAGGGCCAGGCGGTGGTGGCGCACGCCTTTAATCCCAGCACTGGGTAGGCAGAGCCAGGCGGATCTCTGTGAGTTTGAGGCCAGCCTGGTCTACAGAGCGAGATCCAGGACAGGCACCAAAACTACACAGAGAAACCCTGTCTCGGGAAGAAAAAAAAAAAAGAGTACAGGAGTACTAGCGAGATGACCAGACGCTTGATTTCCCCTGGGCTCCTTGAAAGTGAAGAAGTCCTCTGGGCTTTCCTGGGAAAAGATGATGGAGAGAGACTGAGCCTGGAGTTCCCCGAGACAGTGCTGAAGTCCTCTTGGCTCTTACACAAGCTCTTCCAGCTCTTTTTTGTTTTGTTTTGTTTTGTTTTTCGAAACAGGGTTCCTCTGTGTAGCTTTGCACCTTTCCTGGAACTCACTCTGTAGCCCAGGCTGGCCTCGAACTCACAGAGATCCGCCTGGCCCTCCCGAGCGCTAGGACTAAAGGCGTGCGCCACCACCGCCAGGTGCTCTTCCAGTTCTTGAACATAGATCCTTTACCCTAACATATAAGCAACAGTTGACATTCAGTCTACCTCATAGTCTTTTGCAAGAAAGCAGGAATTTTATTGTTGACCTATTTTTTTTTTTCTTCTCCCATTTTTTTTTTTTTGCACATGTGTATGCATGTTTTTGCATGGATGGGGGTGCGTGTGTGCTGTGCGGGTGGTGCACATGCACATGTGTGCATGTGGAGGCCGGAGATTGATGTTGGAGATCCTACATCGTTGCTTCTCTACTTTATCCAGTGAAGTTCTCAGTGAAACCCAGAGTCCACGCATTAAGGCTAGTCTTTCCACCAGCTTGTTTGTCCCTTCCTTCCTAGGTTGGGTGCTGAGGATTCCAAAACTTCTCCTCACACTTGGCGTGGCAAATTCTTTAATCACTGAGCCATCTCCCCAGCCTTTGTTGGTCTTTTCTGATTTCCTCATCCTGTTTCTGGTATCTTGCAGGATGTCTGACGCTTTATAAAAACTTAAAGAAAAAAATAAATGTAAAACCAGCGAACAAACACTGGGAATACACTATGAATCGATGAATGGTGAAGAAGCATTAGTGGAGAGAGACGTAGTTCATGGTGATAACTTTTCCTGGTATTGCAAAGATCAAGAAGTTGGATATTATTTATTTATTATAAAGCTGTAAATTGAACAGAGGCCTCAGGCAAGCACACTATCAGCCCCAGCTGAACTTATTAAAGGGTCTTGAAATATCACCTATAATTGAAAAAAAAGTGGGGATGATTTAAAACAGTTGAGTTTCATTCCTTAAGTGTGCTAGAAATTCAAAGTTTCAAGTACTACACTGCTATGCAAGTTAATGAGATGTGCTTCCTGGAGATTGGGGCTTATAAACATTCTTCACAGTCCTTGCTGATGAAACATGAAAGGCTTGCTTATTATCTTAGTCTTTGCGTAATGGATTTGATTTCACTTGTTATTCTAACTTTGGATTTGCATTTTTCATGTGTTCAATTTAGTTAAATTATTTTGCTCACAATATTGAGGGCATTAAGAAAAATGGCATTAATTCTCAAGATAGATTTAGCAAATAAAATACAGAGCATGTATTTTGGGGGGAGTACTCCTGACTCTTTAACTGAAGTTCAAATTTAATAAACAACTTTTACAATCCTGTTAAAATAAGGGAAATTATACTTACTCTTTAAGAGACACTTGACCAATTTTCTATTTTTTATTTATTTATTTATTTATTTATTTATTTATTTATTTATTTATTTGAAATGACAAGAGTCTAACTACACAGCTCAGTCTGGCCTTGAACTTGATCTTTTCCTGATTCAGCCTTCTGAGTGCTGGGATCACAAAGTCATGTCTCCATGCCTAACTCAATTTTCGACTTAATTCTGTACTAATTAAACAATACACTTTTCCATAGTGCTAAAGTAACTAAAAGAACGCTTCATCTTCCTTTAATGGGCAAAGATTTGTCAACTTAGGAATGGGGCAGACTACAAAGTACAGAAGGTAAATCTAAATTTGAGAAATACAGACTTGTAATTACAAGCTTTCCATTCATCTGATACTCTATAAATAGACCCCACTACTGGTCAGGTGGTGTTGCCTAGTGAAGATTATTATTTTGATGCACTTTTTAAACAGAGTAAGTAGAAGAATCTCAAAGTTGAAGGAATAGTCCTACTAATCCTCAGTGCTTTTTAAGAATCCAAAGAAGATTCTGTTTCAGAGTAGACAACAAATGGCCCAAAGCTATAATTTTATTTTTAAATAAGATAGCTCTAAGTTTAAACTTGACAAAAACCTATAAAGCCTGTGTGGTGATATTGTGTTCCCCAAAATATCGTGCACCCTAATAAATTTATCTGGGGTCAGAGAACAGAACAGCCACTAGACAGACATAGAGGCCAGAAAATGGTGGCACACACACCTTTAATCCTATCACTTGGGACGCAGAGATCCATCTGGATCTCTGTGAGTTCAAAGCCACACTGGAAACATCCAGGCATCGTGACTCACACCTTTAATCCCAGGAAGTGATGCCAAGAAGAAGCAGAAAGGTATATAAGGCATGAGGACCAGGAACTAGAGCCTGGTTAAGCTTTTAGGCTTTTGAGCAGCGGTTCAGCTGAGATCCATTTGGATGAGGACACAGAGGCTTCCAGTCTGAGGAAACAGGATCAGCTGAGGAAATGGTGAGGTGAGGTGGCTGTGGCTTGTTCTGCTTCTCTGATCTTCCAGCATTTACCCCAATACCTGGCTCCCAGGTTTGATTTTATTAATAAGACCTGTTAAGATTCATGTTATAAGCCTATGCATAGCCTGAAAAGACAGCAGCAAAAGTAACCCAGCTTTTTTAATGTATTCAGTACTGTGGAATCGGGTGGTGGTGTCCTTTAATCCTAGCACTTGGGAGGCAGAGCCTGCCAGATCTCTGTGGGTTCGAGGCCAGCCTGGTCTACAGAGGGAGATCCAGACAGGCACCAAAACTACACAGAGAAACCCTGTCTCAAAAAAAAAAAAATCAGTATTGTGTTGCCCTTTGAAGCAATTTTTCTACAGTTACAGTTTAGAGTAAAATATGTAAAGGATGGAAATTGTAAAAGAAACCCCAAATAAGAACTGCACTTAAGTTAGACACTGGAACTTTCTTACTGTATATATTACCTCAGAACCAAAAGCAAAGAAGACCACTGTGATAGCAGCTTGAGAAAAGTCTTGACCTTTAAGTTATAAAGAAGATGAGAGATCATGAAAGCAACAAATTTGAAAAATGAGGGAAAAAATGCAGTCACCTTTTTGTGTGTGCCTTAACATTTAGAGAATGACTTTTAGCAATTATCAGTTGTGCACGGGCGACTGTCGATAATGATCCCACACAACACAGAGACGTTCGCAGCTCTGACGGAGGAGGAGGGAGAGAGAATAGAACCTCACTACTGCAAATCGATTCTGCGGCTTTCCAATTTCCTCGTTCAGTGCTGGGGAGGCTGGGAGATTAACCAGTGCTGTGTCAAATTAAAGAAAGGAAGGAGGAAACTGAAGACTCTTACCTCTCAGCCAATGACATCCTGACAAATTTATCTTTCTCAGCAGCAATCTACTTGATGTGTCCAATGTGACATTTTCCTTGTTTTTTGTATTAACTGGATTAATGCCTGGAATGAAGCAACAGAATGGGGTTTTTTTTTCAATATAAATTTAATATAATTGCAGGTACTAATTTTTTTTTAATTCTCGGACCTATATGTTGCATATGGTTTATTTTAAATACACGATCTAAGCAAATATTAGCATTAAGTCCACCTATTGGGTGTTTCTCTGCTTTATTGTATCTCTTGTGTAATGGTAATAACTAGAAGACTATATATTTTTTCAAACATTGAATTTATTATACCAGGGGATACTAAAATGCATTAATTTGTCCTTTTAGTGCTTGGAATTTAGCCTACACAAGAAGGAAAATGTGTATGGATGAACGTAGTGGTATGGCTGGGCTGTGGTGGCGCACGCCTTTAATCCAGCACTCGGGAGGCAGAGGCAGGTGGATCTCTGTGAGTTTGAGGCCAGCCTGGTCTATAAAGTGAGTTCCAGGAAAGGCACAAAGCTATACAGAGAAACCCTGTCTCAAACAAACAAACAAACAAACAAAACAAAACAAAATAAAAAAAGAAAGTAGTGGTATGAATATTTAATTTCTCCAAAAAAAACCCCATTTTGTTTTATTTTGTTTTTTGAGACAGTCCTTCACTATTTGCTCTGGCTGTCCTGGAACTTCCAATGTGAATCAGTCTGGCCTTGAGCTCACAGAGATTTGCCTACCTCTGCCTCCCAAGTGCTGGGAGTAAAGGTGTGAGCCACCACATCAGTCTTCAAAATTATCTTTTTCCTCTCACCACTACTGTATTCTGGGAAGACACTGTGTGCTAGGGTAGGATGACAAAGGAAGAGAGGAAGAAAAGTGGGAGGGGAGGGGGGAAGGAAGGAGAGGGGAGGGGAGGGGAAGAGATGGGGGAGGAGGGAAATGAATTCCTAACTTAGGACCTTATTGTTTATAGAGGTAAAACATATTCAAATGAAAATCAACTACATCACAAGAGCTGAAGGCACACTCTAGTTCGATAAGATAAACATCTCAGACAACATGTTACAGATTTCAGAAGTGCTAAGAGATCATGTTCACTTGTAGGAGTTGAGCAGAGCATCAAAGCAGAGGGAGTTACAGAAATACTTACCAAAGCAGTAGACACTTTCTTATTTCTCTTAGCTTGACCTGGAAGGTAAGACATTAACTATGTGTACCTTATTATTGGTGAGACTTAATTAAGACCTGAACAAGGAATAAGAATTAATAGCTATAAGTCACCTACTTTATTTCACTTAAACTAAGGGCTTTTAGTTAAATTTGATATGACTGTTGCTGTAAATGAAAAGACTAATGCTAACAGTATTTCAGTAGTTGTGTAAGAGTCTTTGGCTCCAGATCTTTTGATTATACTGAAAGGTCCCAGGGACCAGCAGTGCTGAGAAGGATATTATAACATTTCTCCTCATTAAACATGCCTACTTCTGTGTCAAACACAAGGTAATCCAGAATCTGCCAGGAATGATGATTGCATAGGTTTGAGAAACCTTCATTAAAAGAATAAGTAAAAACCAAAATACAGAAAGTAAAGCCACACTGCTAAACTATTTTGACTTTGTCAGGCAACACTCATCATTTCAGAGATATGATGATTTACTGTTTCTTGATGGTATATATAATTTACCATGAATAGTTATTAAGTTGACTATGCCCCACAAATCTACTGTAAAATTGAATTACTGTACTGGTCCCTGAATTAATTCAGTCACACTCAAACTGATTTTAAGAGCCAAAGTCATTGTCTGCATGTGGGAAAGATATCAACACTCGCCTCTGCTTGAAGGTTAGCTTATAACCCACATGAAGCTGGAGGAGTTAAACAGTAATTCTTGTTTCTTTCTAACCCTAATTATGTTCTGATATATTTTAAGTTCATGGGTTAACTAAAACTCATAACTAGGAACATGTAAGTAAGCAGCAATCTTCAGACTGCAGATATGCAAGAACAGAAATTCATAGAGAATAGGCACCAGGTATTTTGAAAAATACACTTTAAACAGAGCAGCGAGAGCATAATTAAATATTTATAAGACAAAGCTATTGATGTGTCCATAATACTTTCAGGAATAGTTAACTTTTATGTCTGGTTGTTGTACCACAATGTTTCCAGCCAGAAGCTTCTTTCTAGTGGCAGGATGGCCCCAGGTGTTGTTGGATGATGTAGAACAACATCTCTGGCCCCACCCATTAGGGGACAGGAGCACACCTGACCTCCAGATGTGAAACCAAAAATGTTTGCAGACATTGTGAAATATCTCTTTAGGAGAAAGCTGCCTCCAGCTGTGAGCCACTATTTTTTTCTTTTTTTTATATATTAAAGTATTTTCCATTTATTTTACATACCAACCACAGTTTCCCCTCCCTCCTCTCTTCCAGTTCCCTCACCCCACCTCCTGTCTACCCTCCCCCACATCCACTCCTCCATTCATAAGGGGCAGGCCTCCCATGGAAGTCAACAAAGCATGTCATATCACGTTGAGACAGGACCAAGTTCCCCTCCCCCGTGCATCAAGGCTGGGCAAAGCATCCCTGCATGGCGAATTGGTTCCAAAAAGCCAGCTCATGTGCCAGGGACAGGTCCTGAACCCACTGCTATGAACCCAACAAACAGACCAAGCTACACAACTGCCATCCACATGCAGAGGGCCTAGGTCAGTCCCATGCAGGCTCCCTAGCTGTCAGTCCAGCATCCATGAGCTCCCATTAGCTCAGGTCAGCTGTCTCTGGGGGTTTCCCAGTCATGATCTTGGCCCCCCTGAGCAAGCCACTTATTTTAAGTGTGTTCCTGCTTTTCTTCCCCTGGGCCATAGGTGCTTTCACTTTGTTGATAGCTCTGTTTCACTTTTCATAAATACAGTACCATGCAATTTTAAACTATTTCATTTCTTTTCTTTCTTTCTTTCTTTTTTTTTTTTTTTTTTGGTGCGAACTTAAATAATTTTATTAGCCATTCCATTTTCCACCCGTTTTATTAGACATTGCCTTCTCCATTTAGGATACAGTGCTTATAAAGTGCAATGTTTTATTTACTTCCTCTCCCTGTGCACATGTTTCATGTTCAAGTATTGAGAATGCCCAGTAATTTATTGTAGCAGCTTGAATTTAAAACTGCTATGAAACTTGCTAAATTTGGGTCCTTCAACTGTTTCCCTGTGGAACAATGCTACACCTCTACTTGGATTGACTTAATCCACCTCTTCAATGGCGGGCCCTGAAGAAGCACCACCAGATGGAGGAGCTCCTCCACCAGGGGAACCCCCAGGCCTTCCTCCAGGCATGCCACCAGCACTCTAGTATAGCTTGGTAATGATGGAGTTGCAGACTTTCTCTAGTTCTTTCTGCTGGTGTTGAAGTTCTTCCTTCTCTGCAGTCTGATTCTTATCCAGCCAACTGATGATTTCATTACACTTGTCTAGAATCTTCTGTTTGTCCTCATCGTTGACCTTGCCTTGAAGTTTCTCATCTTCAACTGTTGCTTTCATGTTGAAAGCATACAACTCCAATGGATTCTTGGTGGAAACCTTGTCTCTCTGCTTCTCATCTTCAGCTTTGTACTTCTCAGCCTCCTGGACCATGCGCTCAATATCCTCCTTGCTCAAGCGGCCCTTGTCATTGGTGATGGTGATCTTGTTCTCCTTGCCTGTGCTCTTACCTACAGCAGAAACATTGAGGATGCCATTGGCATCAATGTCAAAAGTGACTTCAATCTGAGGAACACCACGGGGTTGCTGGAGGTATGCCTGTAAGTTCAAACTTTCCAAGCAGGTTGTTATCCTTGATCATGGCTCTTTCACCTTCGTACACCTGAATAAACACACCAGGCTGGTTGTCAGAGTAGGTGGTGAAAGTCTGTGTCCGCTTGGTAGGGATGGTGGTATTGCGCTTGATGAGGACAGTCACACGACTCCGCCAGCAGTTTCAATACCAAGGGAGAGAGGAGTGACATCCAAGAGCAGCAAATCCCGAACATCTCAGACTTGTCTCCAGACAGAATGATGGCCTGGACAGCTGCACCATAAGCAACAGCTTCATCGGGGTTACTTTTCCATTGAAGAAGTCTTGCAGAAGCTTCTGAATCTTGGGGATTCTGGTAGAACCACCCACCAGCACAATGTCATGGATCTGTGACTTGTCCAGTTTGGCATCTCAAAGGGCCTTTTCTACAGGGTCCAGAGTGCCTTGGAACAGGTCAGCATTTAATTCTTCAAATCAAGCATGGGTAATGGAGTATAGAAGTCAATTCTCTCATAGAGAGAATCAATCTCAGTACTGGCCTGGGTGCTGGAGGAGAGGGTGCACTTAGCCCGTTCACAGGTAGTACACAGACACCTGGCAGCTCTCTTGTTCTCACTGATGTCCTTCTTGTACTTTCGCTTAAACTCAGCAATAAAATGGTTGACCATTCGGTTATCAAAGTCTTCTCCACCCAAGTGGGTATCTCCAGCTGTTGATTTGACTTCAAACATTCCATCCTCAATAGTGAGGATTGACACATCAAAGGTACCACCTCCCAAGTCAAAAATCAGCACATTCCTTTCAGCTCTAATTGTGGTGATATTGTGTTCCCCAATATATTGTGCACCCTAATAAATTTGTCTGGCATCAGAGAACAGAACAGCCACTGGACAGACATAGAGGCCAGAAAATGGTGGCACTCACATCTTTAATCCTATCACTTGGGAGGCAGAGATTCATCTGGATCTCTGTAAGTTCAAAGCCACACTGGAAACAGCCAGTGTGTAACAAGAGCCTTTAATCCTAGGAAGTGATGGCAGAAAGCAGAAAGGTATTTAAGGCGTGAGGACCAGGAACCAGAGCCTAGTTAAGCTTTCAGGCTTTCAAGAAGCAGTTCAGCTGAGATCCATTTGGATAAGGACTCAGAGGCTTCCAGTCTGAGGAAACAGGATTAGCTGAGGAATTGGCAAGGTGAGGTAGCTGTGGCTTGTCTGTTCCTCTGATCTTCCAGCATTTACCCCCAATACCTGGCTCCGGGTTTGTTTTTATTAATAAGAACTTTTAAGATTCATGCTACATCCTGTCATTGAAAAAAATATATTCTTAGCTCATATACTTCTGGTGTACAAATTAACCTTAAGCCAAATTTATGCTTGAACACATACATTCTTATCTAACCCATAAGCAATAGCAGCAGCAGTTGGTTCATTGATAATTTGAAGCACATTGAGGTCAGCAATAGTTCTAGCATCTTTTGTTGCCTGTCACTGAGAATCATTGAAGTAAGCTGGCACAGTGACCACAACCTTGGTAACCGTCTTTCCAGGATAGGCTTCTGCAATTTCCTTCATCTTTGTCAGAACCATAGAGGACACCTCCTCTGGGTAGAAACTTTTTGTCTCTCCTTTGTATTCTACTTGGACCTTGGGCCTTCCTGCATCATGTACCACCATGAAAGGTCAGTCCTTCATATCAGACTGACTACGTCCAATCAAACGTTTGGCATCAAAAACTGTGTTGGTGGGGTTCATTGCAACCTGATTCTTTGTGGCATCCCCAATTAATCGTTCTGTGTCAGTAAAAGCAACATAGCTCAGTGTGGTTCGGTTACCCTGGTCATTGGCAATTATCTCCACCTTTCCATGCTGGAAGACACCCACACAGGAGTAGGTGGTGCCAAGATCAATGCCAACTGCAGGTCCCTTAGACATGGTTGGTCGCGTGTAGGCCTGTGCTGTGCTGGCCACGAGACCGCACAAATGCCCTGAAAGCTGCCGCCGCGTTCTTTCATTTATTTTCTTTAAAAAGTTTTTTTTTAGATTTATTAATTTTGTCTTGTGTGTATAAGCGTTTTGCCTGCATGCATGTCTGTGCACCACATGCATGCCTGGTGCCCAGAAGGGGAATGTCAAGTTCCCTAGAACTTGAGTTGTAGATGGTTATGAGCCACCATATGACTACTGGATCCAAAACACAGAATCTCTGCAAAAGTAGCAAGGGCTCTTAGCCACTGAGCCACCTCTCTAGCCTTCTTTTTTTGTTTGTTTGTTTTTTTGTTTTTTCGAGACAGGGTTTCTCTGTGCAGCTTTGCGCCTTTTCCTGGAACTCACTTGGTAGCCCAGGCTGGCCTCGAACTCACAGAGATCCACCTGGCTCTGCCTCCCGAGTGCTGGGATTAAAGGCGTGGGCCACCACCGCCCAGCTCTCTAGCCTTCTTATCTTCTTGTTGTGGAGTATTATTTTAAGATGTGTTACATTCCTTCATTTTGTTTTAATGATGCAAAGATGTGTTGCTCTTTTATGTTGCATTTGTTTAACTCTGTGAAGCTGTGTTACTTTGCCTGTCTAAAACACCTGATGGTCTAATAAAGAGCTGAATGGCCAATAGCAAGGCAGGAGAAAGGATAGGTGGGGCTGGCAGGAAGAGAGAATATATAGAAGGAGAAATCTGGGAGGAGAGATCAAGGAGCAAGAAAGAGGAAGAAAGGAAGACTTCAGGGACCAGTCACCCAGCTACACAGAAAGCCACAGAGAAAGAAGTAAAGGAAAGGTAAACAGAAATCAAAAAAGGTAAAAACCCAGAGGCAAAAGATAGATGGGATAATTTAAGTTAAGAAAAACTGGTAAGAAACAAGCCAAGCTAAGGCCGGGCATTCATAAGAAAGGACAGGACTCCATGTAATTTATTTGGGAGCTGGGTGGTGGGACCCCCAAAGAGTAAAGAGCAAAAGAGCCAAAGAGTAAAAAAAAAAAAAAAAAAAAAAAAAAAAACACTACACTTTTAAAATATGTATTGTATAGTTATTACATGCTTTAGTTTACAACACATATAACCCCCTAAGTCCTACCTCCTGCTTTATATATTCTATTTACTCCTGATTATCTATTGTTACTTTTTCCCACTTTAAATATCATTGTTATGGATTTGAAATTCTTCTTTGCACAAGTATCTATTGTTGTAAAAAAAAAAAATTGTGAGGGTTATGTACCCTGGGAATTCACATGATAGTGTTGGGTTCTGGATCTTATTATTTATTTATTTATTTATTTAGACTTTTAAAATCTGTGCTATGTTTTTAAGGTTTATCCATATTCTTTGCCCTTTTTCCATTTTTTTTTTTTTCTCGAGACAGGGTTTCTCTGTGTAGCTTTGCGCCTTTCCTGGAACTCACTTGGTAGTCCAGGCTGGCCTCGAACTCACAGAGATCCGCCTGGCTCTGCCTCCCGAGTGCTGGGATTAAAGGCGTGCGCCACCACCGCCCGGCCCCTTTTTCCATTTTACCTTCTCTAAAGCCCACTCACTGTCTGTCTGATTTTTTAATCACTCAAAAATGTCGCGCAATCAGTTGCATAGAGGAGTGTATTGGCAAACGGGTAGGTATAATAGACAAAATAATTACTGTTCAAAGACTTTTGAGTCTCAGCTCCCAAGGACTGTGAATAGGTTATGTTATATGACAAACAGGACTTCACAGATATGGTTAGTTGAAGATTTTATGCTGGATGAGCTCTGTGAGCTCAGCATGACAGCAAGAGGCTGTAAAGAGGAAACAAAGCACTGAAGAAAGACAATGGAGATGTGATCTTAGAAGCAAAGGTGGAGCAATGTACCCCGAGGAGGTTTGAAGAGACAGGAGCCAAGGAATGCAGGCAGTTCTCCTCTAGAACCAAAGGAAAAGGACATTCCTGGCAATGTGAAGGTTTGGGGACATTAGACATCCAATCTATAGGATAATTTGTGTCACTTTAAGCTCCTACACTAGTAGTAATTTGTTGCAGCAGCAATGGGAAGGATTACAGTGGGTGAGTTTAGATAAAAAGCATTTGCCAATCTTTACAACTCTGAGTAATGGATATCAAAGCTTCATTTTTACTTTTCTCCTCCACCAAGTGTTTAATATTAAAAAATATTGAGGGGGTTCTCAACATTTAAAGGAATGTAAATGAATAATAGTTTGAAGAACAATTAATAAAGGGACAATTGCATGGTAAATAATCATCCTGATCTGTCTGTGAACTCTGTAGGTAGCTTGACTGTAGGGTCCTCCTGCAAGGAGAATGAGATAAGTAAAGCCTGAGAGACAAGGGCCAAGGGTCTGAACACCAGGATGTATGGGTATTTAGGTACCATCTTTATCTCCTTTGCTGTTTTTTTTTTTTTTTTTCCGAAGATAGTGGGTTCATATGATTAGATGGCTCAAACCTTTCTCCTACTTGTGGCTGGGTACTAGCTGTTTCTGGAACCATAATTATCACACTCATTAGATGAGAAGCAACACAAGGCCAAGAAAGCATCTTAAGCAACAGATGTTTCCTATGCCACTCTTTTGCATACTCAGCTCTGAGAAGGAACTATGTTCACTGGAACAACTCAGCTTCCAAGGACACATGGACCGCCGGGCGGTAGTGGCGCACGCCTTTAATCCCAGCACTCCGGGAGGCAGAGGCAGGCGGATCTCTGTGAGTTCGAGGCCAGCCTGGGCTACCAAGTGAGTTCCAGGAAAGGCGCAAAGCTACACAGAGAAACCCTGTCTCGAAGAAAAAAACAAAAAACAAAAAACAAAAAACAAACAAACAAAAAAAAACGCATGGACCTAAATGGCCCTCAACCAAAGAATGGATAAGGAAAACATGGAACGTATACAAAGTTGAGTACTACTCAGCAGTAAAAAAACAATGATATTTGAAATTTGCAGGCAAATGGATGGAACTAGAAAATATCATCCTGAGTGAGGTAACCCAGAATCAGAAGGACAAACATGATATGCACTCACTTATAAGTGGATACCTGATGTAAAGCAAAGGATAACTAGACTACAACCCACAGCTCCAGAGAAGCTAGCTAACAAGGAGGACCCAAAGAGGGACACATGGATCACCCTGGGAAGGGGAAAATAGATGAGATCTCCTTGAGTAAACTGGGGATGAGGCAGAGGAATGGAGGGCAGGGGATGGGGGATGAGAACATAAGGGAACGGGATGGTCAAGCTGGAACAGGGACAGAGTGGGAGAGCAATGAAAGAGATACCATGATAGAAGGAGACATCATGGGGATAGGGAGAAATCGGGTGCTAGGAAAGTTTCCAGGAATTTACAAGGATGGAGAGGGTACCTGAACTGGCTTACCTCAGTAATCAGATAGGAGAATACCCTAACTGTCATCATAGAGCCTTCATCCAGTAACAGATGAAAGCAGATTCAGAGATTGACATCCAAGCACCAGGTTGAGCTCCAGGAGTCCAGTCAAAGAGAGAGAAGAGGGATTCTATGAGCAAGGAGTATCAAGATCAGGATGGGGAAATCTACAGAGACAACCAAAGCAAACTAGTGGGAACTCATGAACTTTAGACCAACAGCTGTGGAGCCTCCATGGGACTGGACTAGGTCCTCTGCATAAGCCAGACAGTTGTGTAGCTTGATTTGCTTGAGGGGCCCCCTGGCAGTAGGATCAGGATCCATCCCTGGTGCATGAGCTGGCTTTTTGGAGCCCACTACCTATGGTAGGACACCTTGTATAGCCTTGATGCAAGGGGAGGGGCTTGGACATGCCTCAACTGAATGTACCAGTCTGTGCTGACTCCACATGGGAGGCCTTACCTTGTCGGAGGAGGTGGGAATGGTGGGTGGGTTGGGGGAAACACTGGAAGGCAGGAGGAGGGAAGAGAGGGGGATCTGTGGTTGGTATGTAAAATGAATAAAAAACTTCTTAATAATAATAATAAAAACACGTGGATATGCAGTTGGCTTTCAGTGATCTTCCACCATATCAAATATAAAACCATTTTTCTCTAGTCATTCTCAAAGGCCTCATTGTTGGACAACACAGAGCTCAGCTTGTGTGTCTGGGTGTACAACACATTCTCACCTGGAAGTGTGAATCACTTTTTTAGGAGGCAGTGTGTCATCACTATAAAGAGATGCATTCTCTAGAAGTAGGTTAGACTGCCCAGGTCCAAAGGCTTCCTGAACCACTTTTGATCTGTGAATTAGGGCAAGCAAATGACATCCTTTAAAAGTATTTTTAAGCCAGGTGGTGGTGGCGGCGGCGGCGGCGGCGGCGGCGGCGGCGGCGGCGGCGGCGGCGGCGGCGGCGCACGCCTTTAATCCCAGCACTCGGGAGGCAGAGCCGGGCGGATCTCTGTGAGTTCGAGGCAAGCCTGGGCTACCAAGTGAGTTCCAGGAAAGGTGCAAAGCTACACAGAGAAACCCTGTCTCGAAAAACAAACAAACAAAAAAACAAAAAACAAAAAAAAACCCAGTATTTTTAATTGAAATAGAATCACCTCACTTCCCTTCTCCCCTTCCTCTTAAGCCCCTCCCAGCTACCCTCTCTCAAACCCATCCCATGGCCCCGACTCTCAAGTTTATCACCTTTTTCTTTGACTCAGCATTCTGTTTACCAGGAAAACCACTAACTTCCTTATCTGGCCAACTGGTCAACTGCATCTAGTTACTGATTAATTGGAGCAACCCGTATCAGCTCAAAGATCCCACCCTACTATCATACAAAATCTGCTTGCTTTCCTGGTGAGTTGCTTTTCTCTAGTCTCCAGGCTGTCTGGCTGTTCCAATAAACTTTGCTTTCTACTCATGGAGTGGTCCAGTTCAGTGGTTTCACTGAGTCCTTGCTTATACTATGTGTGTATGTATGTATGTATGTATGTATGTATGTAGTATGTATGTATGTGTGTATATGCACAAATATATATAAATACAACTTGTTGAGTCCATTTGTGGTATTTGTGTGTGGATGGTTTCAGAGCTGACTGCTCTGCATTGTACAACCAATAGGGGGCTCCTCCCTGGGAGTGGCTATTTTTTCTCCCAGCAAACTAATAATATCCCAGTGCTGTTTCCTCAGCTCTAAAGCAGAGCTAATAAGAGAACCATTACGGAGACTAAATATGCAAATTTAGATTTATTTAATGTATTTAGTTTAATGAATGGCACAGAGAAAGAAATATCAGTTAGCAGCAGTAGTAATGAGCTGATAGTAAAATGAAAATTCTGTTTAGTTTACCAAATTATTATAACAAGTAATTTGTTGTTCTTCCTGGCTAAGTAGCCAGTTAGCAGATTAAATATAGCTCAGCTGGTGCAGGAGCCTAAGAAACTGCTGTCTTTCCAGCCTGGTATCTTGGCAACCGCTCAGCACCTGTAGTAACATCTAGTCTTATACAGGACAGGAGCAGAGGAGCCCAGCACTCAGGTGTTCTGAATCTTAACACCAACAACTTTGAATCAGCTTGTACCTATAGGCTAAGATATGCCCTAGTAAACACTTTCACACTTCCCGTGAAAAATAAAACCATCAAAATTTTATTTTTCACTCTGATTTATATCGAGTCAGCAGGAGTAGGGAGTGGGGGTGGAGGGGCTCTGTTCACTGTACTTACTCAGAGTTCTAACCTGATAGAGCAGAATGCATCACAAATACTCTCCATCACCACATGAGAAAGAAAGCAGTATGTGGTCAGTTGCTCAATGGCTTCTTCGACTCTGGAGCCATAGGCCTCACCTCCAATCCCATTTCATTAGCCAGAATAAACCATATGACCAGTTTTACTGCAAATAGGATGCAAAGTTCACAATGTAGCAGTCTCAGAATGAAGAAAACCAGGAAACTTGGAAATCAATACCAGGGGTAAATGTATTATACCAGGACTATGCTAGGCACTGGTAATGTTTCAGGAAGAAACAAAACCTTGCAGGCAAGTAGGTAATCTATGCCATATGTACACATGGCTTTAAAAGAAAGCAGGTATTACCAGGATTGATTTTTCTCTAATAAAATGGGGGAAGTAAGTCCAAACCAGGGTTTTATTCCATGGTTCTTCATTGGGATCATTGTGTCTTCCAGGGAATGCATAAGAACACCTAACATTGATTTTGGTTGTTACAGTTTGGAGTGTGGTGTTGCTCTTGGTACCTAGTGAGCAGAGGCCAGAGATGTGGCTAAATATGCTAATATTCATAGATTATCTTCCCACAACAAAGAATTGCTCAGTTCCAAATATTCATAGTGCTGAAGCATGGGAACGCTGGTCTGTGGTAAATTTTCTATTTATCTCACATACACCTCTAAATATGCTGAAATGAAAATTTGTAGTCTGGCCAGGCGGTGGTGGTGCACACCTTTAATCCCAGCACTCGGGAGGCAGAGGCAGGCGGGTCTCTGTGAGTTCGAGGCCAGCCTGGGCCTCGAGTGAATTCCAGGAAAGGCTCCAAAGCTACATAGAGAAACCCTGTCTCAAAAAACTAAAAAAAAAAAAAAAAAAAAGTCTGCAGTCTAGACTATATATCCCAGTGTTTCTGGAAGGAAGTCCAAGTCAGGCCTTGTAGCACAACTACTCAAAGACTAAGGCAGGAAAATTCTCAAGTTCAAAACCTGCCTGGACTACAGAGTGAGTTTAAAGCCTGTCTAAATAACTTATCACAATCCTGTTTCAAAAAAGAAGGAAACCTGGGGCTATGGTTCAATAGTGAAGTTCTTATATAGAAGGCCTGGGTTTGATTCCCAGCAAAAAAGGGAAAAAAAGAAAGGAAGGAAGGAAGGAGTCAAGGAAAGAAGTGGGGAGAGAGGAAGAGGAGGAGGAAAGGAGGAAGGTAGGAAGAAAAGAAAGAAGGAAGGGAGGGAGGGAGGGAGGAAAGGGAAGGAAGGAAGGAAGGAAGGGAGGGAGGGAGGGAGGGAGGGAGGGAAGGAAGGAAGGAAGGAAGGAAGGAAGGAAGGAAGGAAGGAAGGAAGTCAACCAGCTCAGTGTGCTCTACCATCACATACTGCATGTCTGGGCAGAGGGTACTTTTATTTGGAAATGTAAATTGTTCTGGCTACTTTAAGTTCCAAACATTTTTTTTTCTTTTTTCCAAAAGACTTTGAAATTGAGACTTAAAATACTGATCTTCAAGCAATACTGCAAACATTTCTGCCAATTTGACTAAGCAGAGTTTAGTCTTGTAGAAAAATATGTGACATATCACAATTAGTGACAATGGATAATTGTAGCAGGAATCTTAAAAGTTCTTATTAATAAAATCAAACCTGAGCCAGGTATTGGGGTGAACTGGAAGATCAGAGAACCAGAACAAGCCACAGCTAACCTCACCTGGCCAGCTTCTCAGCTGGTCTTGTTTCCTCAGACTGGAAGCTTCTGTGTCTCATCCCAATGGCTCTCAGCTGAACTGTGCTGCTTAAAACCTAAAAGCTTAACCAGCCAAATGCTTCTAGTTTCTGGTCCTCACGCCTTATATACCTTTCTGCTTTCTACCATCACTCCCTGGGATTAAAAGCTCGCTTTCTGGGATTAAAGGTGTATGTCACCATGCCTGGCCAATTCCAATGTGGCCTTGAACTCACAGAGATCCAGAGGGATTTCTACTTCTGGAGTGCTAGGATTAAAGGTGTGAGTGCCACCATTTTCTAGCCTTTGTATCTAGTGGCTGTTCTGTCTCTGACCCCAGATAAGTTTATTAGGGTGCACAATATTTTGGGGAACACAATACCACCACATTTCCCCTTTTTTGTCTAAAAATAAAAAAAGCTTACAACTAATACAAGAAAAACTATCCAATAAGTATATACAATATATACAGCCAAAAATTACAATAATGATGTCTAGTCCATTAACATTTGACAGATTCAGATAAAAAACTCCATTATATATATTAACAATGTCCAGTCCAGTAACATTTGATAAACTCAAAAAAATTTCATTACTTGTCCTATTTAAAACAAGTAGTTCCTTTTTAAAAGTAGATTCAAAAATTGACCTTTTTATCTTACCATATTCATATTTTCATAAAAGTTTCAATAATGTACCTTTTGTCATTTTTATATTGTCCCCTTTTTCTTATACAAGGATTATCATGAAACCTGTTTTTACTAATACCAGTCTACCCAGGCGGCGGAGCAGCAGTGATGTGGTTTTGGAGATGGGGGTGGGGTGGGAGGAGAGAGAAAGAACAAACCAAAGATAGATAACTCCCACCCCAGTGACCTACTTCCAGCAGTTGTCCTACCTTCTAAAACTTCCAGAGCCTTCAAAAATATCCCTACCATCTGGGGATCAAGACTCCAACACACGAGCTTTCGGGGAACACCACTACTGAACTCTAACAGTAAGCCTGAGGTTCGTGAAGGGAGCGCCTAACATATTCATGACAAGCTTGGCTTTGAAGGAAATCAAGTCTTGGGAATCACTGAAACATCTAAAGATACTCGTTTATTCATTCTTATACCCTCCTGTAGAACCTGTATTGATGAGAGTTAGGCGGAGGGGGTTGATGTAGTAACTTTACATCTAGCCAAGCCGATCGGAAAATATGATGTGTAGCACATCCAAATGGGACTTCTTAATAAATTTTCAAAAATCTAGTTCTGGAGAGAATAGTGTCTGCCCAGCACAGCCAAAAGCCCAGAAACACAGAGGAAACAAACAAACAAACAAGCAAACAACAACAACAACAACAAAAACAACTGTGGAAACAAACAGGATCATCAGTGTCTCTCCTAGGGAAATGCAGATCATGAATGTCTAGATTTTATCATCTCAGTACAGGTGGTTCGTTACTCTTCCACTAGAAATGTGAAGAGGTCATAGTCTGAACCTTTCCAGCAGGCCAGCATTTCTGTTTTATTGACTGGGAAGTTGATGGCAAGAAGAAAATGGTGGTTCTCTGTAATACTAGATGGGAAAGGTCTTGACAGGAAGACAGCTTTTGTCTCACCCTCCCCTACATTTCCTGAATGTAAGACCTCAGGCAGGCTACATTCTGTCTCAGTCTCAGTTTCCCACGTGGATAAGAATCCAATGTGCAAGGAATCTGAGGGCTGGCTCGGATAGTCTATAGAGGTCTCTTCAAATTGTAAGAGCATCCCAAGACACACTCATGATTTAACGAGAGCATAGAGCATGTGCACTTTCTGAAATCCTGATTACAAGGCCCAGCGTATAATCTAGGTCTTCTAAGGGACTGAAAATGAGTTCTGAGGGAAGACTGTTTGCCATCAGTGTGACTACGAAAGAACCTGCTGTTTTAGGATTCGGTCACCAGCTTCTGGTGCACATCCTTCTCTAGCATCAGTACTGGGGACCCTGGTTATTCCATTCACTTTGCCAGTTTTCTCTGTTGCCTCGAGCTGGCTGATACTTCTTTTTCTATTTGTTTGTTTGTGTTTTTGTTTTGAGACAAGAGTCTCACTATGTAGCCCTGGCTGTCCTGTAACTCAGAGATCCCCCTGCCTCTGGCTGCCGAGTATTAGAGGCGTGCACCACCATGTCCAGCTAGGGTAATAGCTTTAGTCCAAATTCTTGTTTCTTTTCACCTCGCTTTCATTGTGACGCTTATGTGCAGGGATTTGTGAAATGGCTTGAGTTCTCTAACAGTCAACTTATACTTTTCTCGTAATCAGTATTTAATGGGAGGTAGGTGTAATATAAATATAGGATCTAGAAACTTTAGTCCTGATTCAGACTCTTCTTGGCTTATCACCTGAAGAAAAATTACCCAATGTATCTCTACTTTTGTAGTTTTAATTGAAAAAAATAGGCTTAAAAATATTACCAAGCCTCTTTCAAAGTTAGTGTTTATGAAGACACTTGTAAAAGCATTGTGAATGCTAAGAGGTTCTTTTTACTCTTCACCAATTTTCAGCTTTTCTCTGGGACATCATAAGTTGTCTTTGCTTTCAAGAGTAAACTCAGTAATTAGGTTGTGAGGTGAAGGGGAGTTCAGATCGGGGGCCTTTCTGCTGACTGAAATGTGCAGGTGTGTTTAATTAACTTATCCAAATGTGTTCCTGAGGGTTCCACCTCAGCTTGATCATTTACGTGCAAAGAAGAAACAATCAATCCAGTTTCTGCATGTTCTGAGTGGCAAACCCAGCCATGGAATACTCTTTGATTAGAGGCCCCCATCTAAGCCATTGTTGGCTTTTGGTAATATGATTTAATGTTAGAGAAAGTTTCAAACTCAGGAAATCATCCCCTCAAGTCTCACCATCAGAAATGCACCTGGCAAAATGTTTACTATTTATCCAAACAGTCTCCTTCCTTCCTCACTTCCTTCCCTTTCAGTAACAGAGATAGAAGATAGGACCCTCACAAGCCTGATAAGGGCCATAGCACTGTTAGCACAGAGCTGTATCCCAGATCCCCACACTTTATTTTTTCTTACTTTTTCAATGGAGAGCTGTCACAGACCAGAGACAGAATTCAGGAATTCAGCCCTACGGTTTAACTGGCAGTGCCAATGTGCAGATGTCTAAGTAATAACTTTTGAACACAGTAGAGTCCCAGTCACCTTCAATAAACTAGGTGGAAAAGGTGAACCTACTCAGAACAAACCTCTCTTTTCACACTATTTGGCCTCTGCTGGTTGCTGGGCAATGCTGACTACAGGAAATTTGAACTGCTACTTCCTCAGTCAATTTAATTAAACTGAATTCTATCCCCTATGGCAGGAATTTGGCAACCTGTGCTTGAAGAGCCATAAAAATGCCATTTTCTTTGATCCAGTAATCCCACTCTGGGAATTTTTCCTAAGGAAATAGTCAAAAATATGGATGAAATTGTATGATCCAAAATGCTCATCCTTGCTTGATTGAGAGTATTAAGTGACTGGAGACTGTGTTTTCATCCACCCTTGGGGGCTTAATTAAGTCAGCTGCAGTGGATGCATCCAGTGGAATATTGTATGAACATTGGACACTTACTTACAGAGGCTGTGCTAAAACAGGGAAATCTTCTTAGGTTAGCAAAAGAAATTGAAGAGGTGTTCCTTGCTCATAATTGTAGAAAATTTGACTAGGAATAAAAGAAAGGGGCCGGGTGTGAGGCTGACTCGGGAGGACAGCAAGTTCTAGGCCAACCTGGGTTACGAAGGGAGATCCTACACACACACACACACACACACACACACACACACACACACACACACTGGCACAATGGAGTTTTATTCAGCTATAAATAACAATGGAATTATATCATTTGCTCTTGTATAATATTAGCGGTACCAGCCTTAATATTATACATCCCAGGGGCTCAGGAGAGAGAACTACTAACGGCGAGGACTATTTTCGGGAAATAGAATCTCAGCACACCGAGCTCTATAGTCCACTTGCTTTAATTCCTCTGGCATAACATCCTATGTACACAGCTTCAGTTCTGTTCTTGTGCCTAGTTCCTTTCTTGCCTGATTTCTCTCTATACTTATCTATTACTTTCTCTAAGTTCTATCTTAATTCTCTTGTCTTAATTCTGCCTCATCTGGGTCCTTTTCAGCTTGTTCTTACCCAGCTAGTACTTCCCCAATCTGGCTCTTCCTCATCTTCCATCTCATTCCTCTAGTACTCTCTTCTAGCCCTTCAATCTAGTTCTTCCCCATCTCAGTTTGTTCCTCTTGAGTTCTTACCCATCTAGTTCTTCCATTCTCTTTTCTTTTCTCTGTCCCCACCCCACCCCCCTGTGTCCTGGGTGTCCTGGTATATATACACTTACAAGCAGTAATCCCTTCACAGTGCAAAGCCAGGCTTCCAGGGTCAAACGGAGGGGTGATAAGAATCATATAGAGGGGCAACAGCCGTTAATTATCATTTGCAACCCCAAAGGGAAGTGACCAATGGGGAATGAATTAACTAAAGGCTAAATTCAGGTGATATCTCAAAAGAGGGCTTTTATGTGCTCAACTATAATCTTAAATGTGATTGGTAGAAAATGTTAAGAATCTATAAGTTGCTAGGTCAATGGGAGAAAATAAAACTCTTCTTTTTTCCTGTGGCTCCTATCTGTCCACGCTATCTGCCGTTTTTCTGCAGGGTGGGGGAAAGTGTGCTCAGTCACTAGGTAACCTGTGTACAGCTAGATTCCTTTGGTGATAGCTAAAGGGAGATCTGGAACTAAAGGTAAGGTTTGGGAAAGGAAGAAGTAAAGCTTAATTGGCACATCTGCCAGGCTTTCTCAAATAGCTTAAGTCTGTTCTTAGAGAGTACAGAGGTATCTCTGATAAGGTACTTTCCTCCATCTGGGGATAGACCTGGCCGGATGCTGCCAATGATGATAATTACAGGAAGGCTTGAACTGGGGTTCTGGCTGAGCATAGCTGTCAGCACATAAAGTTATCTAAATATTCCTAGAAGTGGTTAGGTAAGGAGTTAGCGGTCTATAAAGTTAGTAAGGCTGTAAGAAAGTAGGGTCTGAGCTAAATTGTGTAAAGCTATTACTTAACGTCCACCTGACCTAGGTGGTGTCTCCTTGTGGAATTTATATCAGGAGACTTGCATGTGGACTGTTATTACTGCTAGTCCTTGAAAGTGGGCTAAGGGAGATATCTGATTCCAGAGAAAGCCTTTCCTGAGGCTGTTCTTCAAATACCTGGAATATGTATGTCCAGAGAGTGATCAGTCCACACTGTTAGCCCTTCTTAGGGAAGAGTCAATTGGGAAAATTATGAAGGCACACATGATTTTCATAACAGAAGACAGCTGATATACAACAAGCCAAGTAACACTAAAAACTCCTTGGAATTTGGCTTCCTCTGGAGGAATTCCTTGATCCCTCCAGGTAGTGACTTTGCCATAACCAGCTGAGTTCTTATGATATATTCCTGTGGCCTGTAGCAATTTTCGGGAAAATGAATGGAAATGGGAATCATTCTTTTAAGCAAAATAAGATTCTGAAAGACAATTATGTCATGTGTTTTCACTCATGTGTGGACTCTAGATTCATATATATGACAGGGAAAAGGCTGAGGAGGAACTGTTTGTGTAGAGGTTGGGAACCAGCAGGAGACAGTTGACAAGATAGGGTAAATAGGAGCAAAGTACAGTCAGCACAATGATACACATATGTGAAAATGTGATAGAGAATCCATTATTTTGTATACTTATTAAAATTATTTGGTAATAATAATGGAACCTCTAAACTTACAAGGAATTGAGTAAAGAAGGTACCTTATCCACCCTACAAATAAAGGTTTGGGACAGATACAATGAGAAAATTAAAATTGAAAGTTAAGAGGTCACCTTAATATTATTTCATGTTCTAATGTTCTACTTCACTTCTAGCTTTGAAGAAGTAAATGTGCTTTGAAAGTGAACCTCTTAATTTGGAATGATATACAATCAATGCTGAGAACATATTTACTTGGGCCCTTCAAGTACAAAAGGCAAATGTGTGCTGTAGTACGAAGAGTGTTAGCCACAGGTCTCTGAACACTGCATCCTTAATCCAACTCATACAGCTATGGGCCCTCATGGCATATGCCTTAATCTCCTAGAATATCGTTCTAAAATAGGACTATATTATCTCTAATGTTCTTTCCAGCTCTGAAATCCATCCATTCATTCAACAAATTTTGTTGAGTCCCCATTGCATTCAGACACAGTGGTAGGCCACTTGTAAAATAAAAACAAAACAAAATAATTAGGACATATTTTCCAATCTCAAAATAAGCTATGAATTTTGCTTTAGGGATGGAGTGGTAAGAGTGGAGCAAGGTAGCCGGGTGGTGGTGGCGCACGCCTTTAATCCCAGCACTTGGGAGGCAGAGCCAGGTGGATCTCCGTGAGTTCGAGGCCAGCCTGGACTACCAAGTGAGTTCCAAGAGAGGCGCAAAAGCTACACAGAGAAACCCTGTCTGGAAAAAAAAAAAAAAAAAAAAAAAAGAGTGGAGCAAGGTAAAAAGCCTATAGTATGAATCTTTCAAAACTAGGTGTGTGTGTGTGTGTGTGTGTGTGTGTGTGTGTGTGTGTGTGTGTGTTCCTTTAAGTTCAATAAGACAGTCAATAAGGACCATTATCACTCTGATCATCAATGTTGTTTGTTCAGTAAATTTAAGAAGAGGTAGAAAAATTGAGCAGGTGCCTTTGAGAACCTTCATTCTAAGGATCTGAGTGAGATGACAAAAATCTCAAAATTGGGAGGGATGAGGATATAGTCAGAGGGAAAATAAAGGTTTTCAAATTCTAGTCCTCTCTTACACACTGTTTTCTGTCCTTTTCCTGGTACCATTTACATTTCTACTCCTCCGATGGAGAGTGTGTAGTTCTAACACTCTCAAGTTTCCCTTCTCATAAGAGGCAAAGAAGAATGGCCACAGTCAAGCTGAGGCCACCCACCAGGAGCCAGAGCCCAAACCTTCATTTAGTGCTGACATAAAACTTGACCGGGACACCCACTAGTCAAATACCATAACGTAAATGTTTCCAGCGGCAAGTTCTGCATTTTAAGTCAGTCTGTAACTTTCACCACAAACAGAACTTCCTGTTCTCCATTCATCACTGAGCCATCCCGTATTCC